>NW_026127002.1:0-104360 GCF_943737965.1 Phodopus roborovskii
CCTAACCCAAATCCTAAAGTAACGCTCACCATAATGCTAAACCTAACCCTAACCATAAAACTAGCCATAAACCTAACAGAAAGAGAAACCACGGCGCTAAACCCAACCCTACACCTACCACTAACACTAACGCTACCACATAACCAAACCCTAACCCTAAACTAACAGTAAAATCTAGACATACCACTATCACTGAAACTGACCTGAACTATCCATTCCCCTAGCATTAACAGCATCATTATAGGTAATGCACACTAAAGCAAAACACTAACACTAACCCTAACCTAAACTAACATTAACACTAACATCAACCTGAAAGTTAACCCTAACAAAAACTGTAAACCTAACCCTAACCTAACTCTAACCCTAAACATAACAATAATGCTACCACTAAGTAAATGTATCGCACAGCTAAAACCCAACACTAAACCGAAAACTGACACGACGTTAACCTAACACCAACCCTAACCTAACGCTAACCTGACGATAACCCTAAGCATAGCCATAAACTAAGACAAACACTAACCCAAACCGTGACTCTAACCAAATCTAACGTGACTCTAACGTAATCTAACACTATGACTAACACTAACACAACTCAAACCCTAAACCTCACATGATCACCAACCTTAAAGCTAACCCTAACAATCCCTAATCTGAACCCTCCACCTAACCGTAACACTAACCATAACCATAAAACTAACCCTAACACAAATATTAAGACTAAAGCTAAGCATAACATAACCTTAACCTAAACCTATTCCAATCCATGACACTAACCCTCACCTAAAGGTACATTAACTCTAACATTACCCTGAAACTTAACCCTAACATAAACACTAACCCCAACCCTAAGCTAATCCAAACCCTAAAAGTAACCATAATACTAAAACTAACTAAATGTAACGCCAGCCAAAACCCAACACGAAAACTAAAACTAACCCAAACCTTAACCTAACACCAATGCTAACCTAACATTAACACTGACCCTAAGCCTAACCCAAACCTAACACATGCACTTATCATAACCGTGACTCTAAGCAAACCACAATCTAATGCTAAGATTAACACTAACACAAAGTCAAACCCAAACCTCACATTATCACCAAACCTAACGCTAACACTAAGCAATCCCTATTCTGAAACCTCCTCCTAACCATAACAATAACCATAACCATAACACTAACACTAACTCGAATATTAACCCTAATCCTAAGCATATCATAAGCCTAACCTAAACCTATTCCAATCCATAAAACTAACCCTAACCATAACACTAACTCTAAACATAGTGCTAACACAAACACTAAACAGAACACTCATTCTAACCACTAACCCTAACGATAAGATTAACACTAACTAAACTGTAAACCCCACTTTAACTCTAAAAAAAACCTGAAACCTAACATTAACGCTAAAGTAACACACACCCAAAACCCAACGATAACCTTAACCCTAACCCTAAGCCTAACCTAAACTTAACACTAACACTAACACTAATAATAAACGTAATACTAACCTAACCCTAACACAAAGCGTAACCGTATCACTTGACCTGACCATACGACAAAAACTAATGCAAACTCTAACCGTAACCCTAAACCCACTAACAAACGCTACCCCTAACACTGACTGTAACCCTGTCATAAACCTCACACTAACCCTAGCACGAAGCCTAACCCTAACCTTAACCCTAACCCAAATCCTAAAGTAACGCTCACCATAATGCTAAACCTAACCCTAACCATAAAACTAGCCATAAACCTAACAGAAAGAGAAACCACGGCGCTAAACCCAACCCTACACCTACCACTAACACTAACGCTTACCATAATCATAACCACTAACCCTAACCCTAAAACTAACAGTAAAATCTAGACATACCACTATCACTGAAACTGACCCTGAACTATCCATTCCCCTAGCATTAACAGCATCATTATAGGTAATGCACACTAAAGCAAAACACTAACACTAACCCTAACCTAAACTAACATTAACACTAACATCAACCTGAAAGTTAACCCTAACAAAAACTGTAAACCTAACCCTAACCTAACTCTAACCCTAAACATAACAATAATGCTACCACTAAGTAAATGTATCGCACAGCTAAAACCCAACACTAAACCGAAAACTGACACGTTAACCTAACACCAACCCTAACCTAACGCTAACCTGACGATAACCCTAAGCATAGCCATAAACTAAGACAAACACTAACCCAAACCGTGACTCTAACCAAATCTAACGTGACTCTAACGTAATCTAACACTATGACTAACACTAACACAACTCAAACCCTAAACCTCACATGATCACCAACCTTAAAGCTAACCCTAACAATCCCTAATCTGAACCCTCCACCTAACCGTAACACTAACCATAACCATAAAACTAACCCTAACACAAATATTAAGACTAAAGCTAAGCATAACATAACCTTAACCTAAACCTATTCCAATCCATGACACTAACCCTCACCTAAAGGTACATTAACCCTAACATTACCCCTGAAACTTAACCTAACATAAACACTAACCCCAACCCTAAGCTAATCCAAACCCTAAAAGTAACCATAATACTAAAACTAAATGTAGCATGGGCAAAACCCAACACAAAAACTAAAACTAACCCAAACCTTAACCTAACACCAATGCTAACCTAACATTAACACTGAACCCTAAGCCTAACCCAAACCTAACACATGCACTTATCATAACCGTGACTCTAAGCAAACCACAATCTAATGCTAAGATTAACACTAACACAAGTCAAACCCAAACCTCACATTATCACCAAACCTAACGCTAACACTAAGCAATCCTATTCTGAAACCTCCTCCTAACCATAACAATAACCATAACCATAACACTAACACTAACTCGAATATTAACCCTAATCTAAGCATATGATAAGCCTAACCTAAACCTATTCAATAAATAAAACTAACCCTAACCATAACACTAACTCTAAACATAGTGCTAACACAAACACTAAACAGAACACTCATTCTAACCACTAACCCTACTTGATAAGATTAACACTAACTAAACTGTAAACCCAACTTTAACTCTAAAAAAAAACCAGAAACCTAACATTAACGCTAAAGTAACACACACCCAAAACCCAGCGATAACCTTAACCCTAACCCTAAGGCTAAACTAAACTTAACACTAACACCAACACTAACAATAAGCATTAATACTAACCTAACCCTAACACAAAGCATAACCGTATCCCACTTGCCCTGACCATAAGACAAAAACTAAATGCAAACTCTAACACGTAACCTAAACCCACTAACAAACGCTACCCCTAACACTGACTGTAACCCTGTCATAAACCTCACACTAACCTAGCACGAAGCCTAACCTAACCTTAACCCTAACCCCAATCCTAAAGTAACGCTCACCATAATGCTAAACCTAACCTAACCATAAAACTAGCCATAAACCTAACAGAAGAGAAACCATGACAGCTAAACCCAACCCTACACCTACCACTAACACTAACGCTTACCATAATCATAACCACTAACCCTAACACTAAAACTAACAGTAAAATCTAGACATACCACTATCACTAAAACTGACCCTGAACTATCCATTCTAGCATTAACAGCATCATTATAGGTAAATCACACTAAACAAAACACTAGCACTAACCCTAACCTAAACTAACATTAACACTAACATCAACCTTAAAGTTAACCTAACAAAAACTGTAAACCTAACCCTAACCTAACTCTAACCTAAACATAACAACCTAACCCTAACCTAAGTAAATGTAACCCTAACTAAGAAAACCCTAAACCTAAACTACACAACAACCTAACACCAACCTAACCTAACGCTATCCCTAACCTTAACCCTAACCATAACCCTAAACTAAGACAAACACTAACCCAATTCTAACCCTAACCCAAATCTAACCCTAACTCCTAACTCTAATCTAACACTATGACTAACCTTAACACTAACCTCAAACCCTAACCCTCATCCTGATCACCAATCTTAACCCTAACCTAACAATCCTAACCCCAACCCAATCCAACCAACCCTTACCTAACCCTAACCCTAACACTAACCTAACACTAATATTAACCCTAAACCTAAGCCCTAACATAACCTTAACCCTTACCTAACCTATTCTAATCCCTAACCTAACTCTAACCTAAAGTTACATTAACCCTCAACATTACCCCTGAAACTTAACCTAACATAAACAATAACCCCAACCCTAACTCTAATCCTAACCTAAAAGTAACCATAATAATACAACTAACTAAATGTAACGCCCCAAAATCCAACACATAAGCTAAAACCTTAAACCTTAACCTAACACCAATGCTAACCTAACATTAACACTGACCCCAAGCTAAACCAATCCCAACACATGCATTCTCTACTATGACCGTGACTCTAAGCAAAACCACAATCTAATGCTAAGACTAACACCAACACAAACTCAAACCCCAAAACCTCACATTATCACCAACCCTAACGCTAACACTAAGCAATCCCTATTCTGAACCCTCCTCCTAACCATAACAATAACCATAACCATAACACTGACGCTACCAATGAATATTAACCCTAATCCTACACATATCATAAGCCTAACCTAAACCTATTCCAATCCATAAAACTAACCCTAACCATAACACTAACTCTAAATATAGTGCTAACACAAACACTAAACAGAACACTCATTCTAACCACTAACCCTAACGATAAGATTAACTCTAACTAAACTGTAAACCCCGCTGTAACATTAAAAACCTGAAACCTAACATTAACGCTAAAGTAACACACACCAAAACCCAACGATAACCTTAACCCTAACCCCAAGCCTAACCTAAACTTAACACTAACACTAACACTAATAATAAACGTAATACTAACCTAACCCTAACACAAAGCGTAACCATATCACTTGACCTGACCATACGACAAAAACTAATGCAAAATCTAACCGTAACCTCTAAACCCACTAACAAACGCTACCCCTAACACGGACTGTAACCCTGTCATAAACCTCACACTAACCCTAGCACGAAGCCTAACCCTAACCTTAACCCTAACCCCAATCCTAAAAGTAAACTACCATAATGCTAAACCTAACCCTAACCATAAAACTAGCTATAAACCTAACAGAAAGAGAAACCACGGCGCTAAACCCAACCCTACACCTACCACTAACACTTCAACGCTACCATAATCATAACCACTATCCTTAACCCTAAAACTAACAGTAAAATCTAGACATACCACTATCACTGAAACTGACCCTGAACTATCCATTCCCTAGCATTAATAGAATCATTATAGGTAATGCACAGTAAAGCAAACACTAACACTAACCCTAACCTAAACTAACATTAACACTAACATCAACCTTAAAGTTAACACTAACAAAAACTGTAAACCTAACCCTAACATAACTCTAACCCTAATAATAACAATAATGCTACCACTAACTAAATGTATCGCACAGCCAAAACCCAACACTAAACCTAAAACTGACACGAAAGTTAACCTAACACCAACCCTAACCTAACGCTAACCTGACGATAACCCTAAGCATAACCATAAACTAAGACAAACACTAACCCAAACCGTGACTCTAACCAAATCTAACGTGACACTAACGTACCCAACACTATGACTAACACTAACACAACTCAAACCCTAAACCTCACATGATCAACAACCTTAAAGCTAACCCTAACAATCCCTAATCTGAACCCTCCACCTAACCGTAACACTAACCATAACCATAAAACTAACCCCTAACACTAATATTAATAATAAAGCTAAGATAAAATAACCTTAACCTAAACCTATTCCAATCCATGACACTAACCCTCACCTAAAGGTACATTAACTCTAACATTAACCTTGAAACTTAACCCTAACATAAACACTAACCCCAACCCTAAGCTAATCCAAACCCTAAAAGTAACCATAATACTAAAAACTAACTAAATGTAACGCCAGCCAAACACAACATTTAAAATTAAAACTAACCTAAACCTTAACCCTAACACCAATGCTAACCTCCAACATTAACACTGACCCTAAGCCTAACCCAAACCTAACACATGCACTTCTATCATAACTGTGACTTAAGCAAACCACAATCTAATGCTAAGATTAACACTAACACAAAGTCAAACCCAAACCTCACATTATCACCAACCCTAACGCTAACACTAAGCAATCCCTATTCTGAACCCTCCTCCTAACCATAACAATAACCATAACCATAACACTAACACTAACTAATATTAACCCTAATCCTAAGCATATCATAAGCCTAACCTAAACCTATTCCAATCCATAAAACTAACCCTAACCATAACACTAACTCTAAACATAGTGCTAACACAAACACTAAACAGAACACTCATTCTAACCACTAACCCTAACGATAAGATTAACACTAACTAAACTGTAAACCTCAATTTAACTCTAAAAACCTGAAACCTAACATTAACGCTAAAGTAACACACACACCCAAAACCCAACGATAACCTTAACCCTAACCCTAAGGCTAAACTAAACTTAACACTAACACTAACACTAATAATAAATAATACTAACCTAACCCTAACACAAAGCGTAAACCGTATCACTTGCCCTGACCATAAGACAAAAACTAATGCAAACTCTAACCGTAACCCTAAAACCCACTAACAAACGCTACCCCTAACACTGACTGTAACCCTGTCATAAACCTCACACTAACCCTAGCACTAAGCCTAACCCTAACCTTAACCCTAACCCCAATCCTAAAGTAACGCCACCATAATGCTAAACCTAACCCTAACCATAAACTAGCCATAAACCTAATGAAAGAGAAACCAATGGCGCTAAACCCAACCCTACACCTACCACTCTCTCAACACTAACGCTTACCATAATCATAACCACTAACCCTAACCCTAAAACTAACAGTAAAATCTAGACATACCACTATCACTGAAAATGACCCTGAACTATCCATTCCCCTAGCATTAACAGCATCATTATAGGTAATTCACACTAAACAAACACTAACACTAACCCTAACCTAAACTAACATTAACACTAACATCAACCTGAAAGTTAACCCTAACAAAACTGTAAACCTAACGCTAACTCAACTCTAACCCTAAACATAACAATAATGCTACCACTAACTAAATGTATCGCACAGCCAAAACCCAACACAAACCTAAAACTGACACCAACGTTAACCTAACACCAACCCTAACCTAACGCTAAAAATGACGATAACCCTAAGCATAACCATAACCTAAGACAAACACTAACCCAAACCGTGACTCTAACCAAATCTAACGTGACTTCATCTAATCTAACACTATGACTAACACTAACACAACTCAAACCCTAAACCTCACATGATCACCAACCTTAAAGCTAACCCTAACAATCCCTAATCTGAACCCTCCACCGAACCGTAACACTAACCATAACCATAACACTAACGCTAACACTAATATTAAGACTAAAGCTAAGCATAACATAACCTTAACCTAAAACTATTCCAATCCATGACACTAACCCTAACCTAAAGTTACATTAAATCCTAACATTACCCCTGAAACTTAACCCTAACATAAACACTAACCCCAACCCTAAGCTAATCCTAACCCTAAAAGTAACCATAATATTACAACTAACTAAATGTAACGCCAGGCAAAACCTAAACACGAAAACTAAAACTAACCCAAACCTTAACCTAACACCAATGCTAACCTAACATTAACAGTGACCCTAAGCCTAACCCAAACTCCAGTAACACATGCACTTACCATAAGCGTGACTCCAAGCAAATCACACCTAATGCTAACACTAACACAAACTCAAACCCAAAACCTCAATATTATCACAAACCCTAACGGTAACACTAAGCAAATCCCTATTCTGAACCCTCCTCCTAACCATAACAATAACATAACCATAACACTCCACGCTAACACAAATATTAACCCTAATCCTAAGCATATCACAAGCCTAACCTAAACCTATTCCAATCCATAAACTAACCCTAACCATAACACTTACTCTAAACATAGTGCTAACACAAACACTAAACAGAACACTCATTTTAACCACTAAACCTAACGATAAGATTAACACCAAGTAAACAATAAACCCCACTTAAACTCTAAAAACCTGAAACCTAAATATTAACGCTAAAGTAAAATACACACCCAAACCCAACTCCATAACCTTAATCCTAACCTAAGCCTAACCTAAACTTAACACTAACACTAACACTAATAATAAACGTAATACTAACCTAACCCTAATACAAACCTTAACCGTGTCACTTGACCTGACCATACGACAAAAACTAATGCAACCTAAATCCGTAACCCTAAACCCACTAACAAACGCTACTCCCCTAACACTGACTGTAACTCCTACAAACCTCACACTAACCCTAGCACGAAGCCCAACCCTAACGTTAACCCTAACCCAAATCCTAAAGTAACGCTCACCATAATGCTCAACCTAACCCTAACCATAAAACTAGCCATAAACCTAACAGAAAGAGAAATCACAGCGTTAAACCCAACCCCACACCTACCACCAAGACTAACGGTTACCATAATCATAACCACTAACCCCAACCCTAAAACTAACAGTAAAATCTAGATATACCACTATCACTGAAAATGACCCTGAACTATCCATTCCCCTAGCATTAACAGCATCATTATAGGTAATTCACACTAAACAAAAACTAACACTAACCCTAACCTAAACTAACATTAACACTAACATCAACCTGAAAGTTAACCCTAACAAAAACTGTAAACCTAACCCTAACCTAACTCTAACCCTAAACATGATAATAATGCTCCCACTAAGTAAATGTATCGCACAGCTAAAACCCAACACTAAACCGAAAACTGACACCTAACGTTAACCTAACACTAACCCTAACCTAACGCTAACCTGGACGATAAACCTAAGCATAACCATAACCTAAGAAAAATTAACCGAAACCGTGACTCTAATCAAATCTAACGTGACTCTAACGTAATCTAACACTATGACTAACACTAACACAACTCAAACCCTAAACCTCACATGATCACCAACCTTAAAGCTAACCCTAACAATCCCTAATCTGAACCCTCCACCTAACCGTAACACTAACCATAACAATAACACTAACCCTAACACTAATATTAAGACTAAAGCTAAGCATAACATAACCTTAACCTAAACCTATTCCAATCCATGACACTAACCCTAACTTAAAGTTACATTAACCCTACCATTAACCCTGAAACTTAACCCTAACATAAACACTAACCCCAACACTAAGCTAATCCTAACCCCAAAAGTAACAATAATATTACAACTAACTAAATGTAAGGCCAGCCAAGCCCAACACGAAACTAAAACTAACCCAAATCTTAACCTAACACCAATCCTAACCTAACACTAACACTGAACCGTAAGCCTAACACAAACCTAACACATGCATCTTTACCATGACCGTGACTCTAAGCAAACCACAATCTAATGCTAAGACTAACACGAACACAAACTCAAACACAAACCTCACATTATCACCATCCCTAACGCTAACACTAAGCAATCCCTATTCTGAACCCCTCCTCCTAACCATAACAATAACCATAACCATAACACTGACGCTAACACGAATATTAACCCTAATCCTAAGCATATCAAAAGCCTAAACCTAAACCTATTCCAATCCATAAACTAACCCTAACCATATAACACTTAACTCTCTAAACATAGTGCTAACACAAACACTAAACAGAACACTCATTCTAACCACTAACCCTAACGATAAGATTAACACCAACTAAACTGTAAACCCCACTTTAACTCTAAAACCTGAAACCTAACATTAACGCTAAAGTAACACACACCCAAACCCAACGATAACCTTAACCCTAACCCTAAGGCTAAACTAAACTTAACACTAACACTAACACTAATAATAAACGTAATACTAACCTAACCCTAACACAAAGCGTAACCGTATCTCTTCTTGCCCTGACCATACGACACAAAAACTAATGCAGACTCTAACCGTAACCCTAAACCCACTAACAAACGCTACCCCTAACACTGACTGTAACCCTGTCATAAACCCTCACACTCAACCCTAGCACGAAGCCTAACCGTAACCTTAACCCTAACCCAAATCCTAAAGTAACGGCCACCATAATGCTAAACCTAACCCTAACCATAAAACTAGCCATAAAACCTAACAGAAAGAGAAACCACGGCGCTAAACCCAACCCCTACACCTACCACTAACACTAACGTCATCATAATCATAACCACTAACCCTAACCCTAAAACTAACAGTAAAATCTAGACATACCACTATCACTGAAACCCCGACCCCTGAACTATCCATTCACCTAGCATTAACAGCATCATTATAGGTAATGCACACTAAAGCAAAACACTAACACTAACGCTAACCTAAACTAACATTAACACCTATTAACATCAACCTGAAAGTTAACCCTAACAAAAACTGTAAACCTAACCCTAACCTAACTCTAACCCTAAACATAACAATAATTACCATTATGTAAATGGCCGCACAGCCAAAACCCAACACTAAAACCGAAAAACTGATACGAACGTTAACCTAACACCAACCCTAACCTAACGCTATCCTGACGATAACCCTAAGCATAGCCATAAACTAAGACAAACACTAACACAAACCGTGACTCTAACCAAATCTAACGTGACTCTAACGTGACCCAACATTATGACTAACACTAACACAACCTGCCAAACCCTAAACCTCATGATCACCAACCTCAAAGCTAACCCTGCAACAATCCCTAATCTGAACCTCCACCTAAATCCCAGAATACCAACCATAACCATAACACTAACCCTAACACAAATATTAAGACTAAAGCTAAGCATAACATAACCTTAACCTAAACCTATTCCAATCCATGACACTAACCCCCACCTAAAGGTACATTAACTCTAACATTAACCTTGAAACTTAACCCTAACATAAACACTAACCCCAACCCTCAGCTAATCCAAACCCTAAAAGTAACCATAATACTTGCACCAACTAAATGTAAGCGCTAGGCAAAACCCAACACGAAACTAAAACTAACCCAAACCTTAACCTAACACCAATGCTAACCTAACATTAACACTGACCCTAAGCCTAACGCAAACCTAACACATGCATCTATCATAACCGTGACTCTTAAGCAAACCACAATCTAATGCTAAGATTAACACTAACACAAAGCTTAACCCAAACCTCACATTATCACCAAAACCTAACGCTAACACTAAGCAATCCCTATTCTGAACCCTCCTCCTAACCATAACAATAAATCATAACCATAACACTAACACTAACTCAATATTAACCCTAATCCTAAGCCTATCATAAGCCTAACCTAAACCTATTCCAATCCATAAAACTAACCCTAACCATAACACTAACTCTAAACATAGTGCTAACACAAACACTAAACAGAACACTCATTCTAACCACTAACCCTAACGATAAGATTAACACTAACTAAACTGTAAACCCACTTTAACTCTAAAAAAACCTGAAACCTAACATTAACGCTAAAGTAACATTGTCAACTCAAACCCAACGATAACCTTAACCCTAACCCTAAGGCTAAACTAAATTTAACACTAACACTAACACTAAAATAAACGTAATACTAACCTAACCCTAAAACAAAGCGTAACCGTATCACTTGCCCTGACCATAAGACAAAACTAATGCAAACTCTAACCGTAACCCTAAACCCACTAACAAACGCTACCCCTAACACTGACTGTAACCCTGTCATAAACCTTACACTAACCCTAGCACGAAGCCTAACCCTAACCTTAACCCTAACCCCAATCCTAAAGTAACGCCTACCATAATGCTAAACCTAACCCTAACCATAAAACTAGCCATAAACCTAACAGAAAGAGAAACCACGGCGCTACACCTACCACTAACACTAACGCTTACCATAATCATAACCACTAACCCTAACCCTAAAACTAACAGTAAAATCTAGACATACCACTATCACTGAAACTGACCCTGAACTATCCATTCCCCTAGCATTAACAGCATCATTATAGGTAATGCACACTAAAGCAAACACTAACACTAACCCTAACCTAAACTAACATTAACACTAACATCAACCTGAAAGTTAACCCTAACAAAAACTGTAAACCTAACCCTAACCTAATCCTAACCCTAAATATAACAATAATGCTACCACTAACTAAATGTATCGCACAGCCAAAAACCCAACAATAAACCGAAACTGACACTAACGTTAACATAACACAACCCTAACCTAACGCGACCTGGACGATAACCCTAAGCATAACCATAAACTAAGACAAACACTAACCCAAACCGTGACTCTAAGCAAATCTAACGTGACACTAACATAATCTAACACTATGACTAACACTAACACAACTCAAACCCTAAACCTCACATGATCACCAACCTTAAAGCTAACCCTAACAATCCCTAATCTGAACCCTCCACCTAACCGTAACACTAACCATAACCATAAAACTAACCCTAACACAAATATTAAGACTAAAGCTAAAGTATATAACATAACCTTAACCTAAACCTATTCCAATCCATGACACTAACCCTCACCTAAAGGTACATTAACTCTAACATTAACCTTGAAACTTAACCCTAACATAAACACTAACCCCAACCCTAAGCTAATCCTAACCCTAAAAGTAACCATAATACTAAAACTACATGTAACGCCAGCCAAAACCCAACATGAAACTGCAAACTAACCCAAACCTTAACCTAACACCAATGCTAACCTAACATAACACTGACACTAAGCCTAACCCAAACCTAACACATGCACTTATCATAACCGTGACTCTAAGCAAAACCACAATCTAATGCTAAGACTAACATGAACACAAACTCAAACCCAAACCTCACATTATCACCAACCCTAACCCGCTAACACTACAATCCCTATTCTGAAGACTCCTCTCCTAACCATAACAATAACCATAACCATAACACTGACGCTACCACTAATATTAACCCTAATCCTAAGCATATCATAAGCCTAACCTAAACCTATTCCAATCCATAAAACTAACCCTAACCATAACACTAACTCTAAACATAGTGCTAACACAAACACTAAACAGACACTCATTCTAAAACTAATAACCCCAACGATAAAATTAACTCTAACTAAACTGTAAACCCCGCTGTAACTTTAAAAAAAAACCTGAAATCTAACATTAATGCTATAGTAACACACACCCAAAACCCAACGATAACCTTAACCCTAACCCTAAGCCTAACCTAAACTTAACACTAACACTAACACTAATAATAAACGTAATACTAACCTAACCCTAACACAAAGCGTAACCATATCACTTGACCTGACCATAGGACAAAAACTAATGCAAAATCTAACCGTAACCCTAAACCCACTAACAAACGCTAGCCCTAACACTGACTGTAACCCTGTCATAAACCTCACACTAACCCTAGCACGAAGCCTAACCCTAACCTTAACCCTAACCCCAATCCTAAAGTAACGCTCACCATAATGATAAACCTAACCCTAACCATAAAACTAGCCATAAACCTAACAGAAAGAGAAACCACGGCGCTAAACCCAACCCTTTACACCTACCACTAACACTAACGCTTACCATAATCATAACCACTAAACCTAACCCTAAAACTAACAGTAAAATCTAGACATACCACTATCACTGAAACTGACCCTGAACTATCCATTCCCCTAGCATTAACAGCATCATCTATAGGTAATGCACACTAAAGCAAAACACTAACACTAACCCTAACCTAAACTAACATTAACACTAACATCAACCTTAAAGTTAACCCTAACAAAAACTGTAAACCTAACCCTAACCTAACTCTAACCCTAAACATAACAATAATGCTACCATTAACCGTAAATGTATCGCACAGCCAAACCCAACACTAAACCGAAAACTGACACCTAACGTTAACCCCAACACCAACCCTAACCTAACGCTAACCTGATCGATAACCCTAAGCATAGTCATAAACTAAGACAAACACTAACCCAAACCTGACTCTAACTAAATCTAACGTGACTCTAACGTAATCTAACACTATGACTAACACTAACACAACTCAAACCCTAAACCTCACATGATCACCAACCTTAAAGCTAACCCTAACAATCCCTAATCTGAACCCTCCACCTAACCGTAACACTCAACCATAACCATAACACTAACCCTAACACAAATATTAAGACTAAAGCTAAGCATAACATAACCTTAACCTAAACCTATTCCAATCCATGACACTAACCTCACCTAAAGGTACATTAACCCTAACATTACCCCTGAAACTTAACCCTAACATAAACATCAACCCCAACCCCAAGCTAATCCTAACCCTAAAAGTAACCATAATATTACAACTAACTAAATGTAACGCCAGGCAAACCCAACACAAAACTAAAACTAACCCAAACCTTAACTCTAACACCAACAAGCACCTAACATTAACACTGAACCCTAAGCCTAACCCAAAACTAACACATGCATCTTTACCATGACCGTGATTTCTAAGCAAACCACAATCTAATGGGCAGACTAACACTAACACAAACTAAAACCCAAAACCTCACATTATCACCAACCCTAACGCTAATAACAAGGCAATCCCTATTCTGAACCCTCCTCCTAACCATAACAATAACCATAACCATAACACTGATGCTACCACGAAATATTAACCCTAATCCTAAGCATATGATAAGCCTAACTAAACCTATTCCAATCCATAAAACTAACCCTAACCATAACACTAACTCTAAACATAGTGCTAACACAAACACTAAACAGAACACTCATTCTAACCACTAAACTTAACGATAAGATTAACTCTAACTAAACTGTAAACCCCGCTGTAACTTTAAAAAAAACCTGAAACCTAACATTAACGCTAAAGTAACACACACCCCCAAACCCAACGATAACCTTAACCCTAACCCTAAGCCTAAACTAAACTTAACACCAACACTAACACTAATAATAAACGTAATACTAATCACACAAAAGCCAAAGATCCGTATTAGCTTGGCCTGACCACTGACAAAACTATTGCTTAAACCGACATCCTAGTCCAACCCACTTAGTAAAACCGCTCACCCTAACACTGACTGTAACCTCACATAACCCGCACTACCCTAGCACGGCTTCAACTCCAACCTAACCAACCCAAATCCTAAAGTAACGCTCACCATAATGCTAAACCTAACCCTAACCATAAAACTAGCCATAAAACCTAACAGAAAGAGAAACCACGGCGCTAAACCCAACCCTACACTTACCAATAACACTAACGCTACCATAATCATAACCACTAACCCTAACCCTAAAACTAACAGTAAAATCTAGACTTACCACTATCACTGAAACTGACCCTGAACTATCCATTCCCCTCTAGCATTAACAGCATCATTATAGGTAATTCACACTAAAGCAAAACACTAACACTAACCCTAACCTAAACTAACATTAACACTAACATCAACCTGAAAGTTAACACTAACAAAAACTGTAAACCTAACCCTAACCTAATCCTCTAACCCTAAACATAACAATAATGCTACCACTAAGTAAATGTATCGCACAGCTAAAACCCAACCCTAAACCGAAAACTGACACGAATGTTAACCTAACACCAACCCTAACCTAACGTTAACCTGAAGATAACCCTAAGCATAACCATAAACTAAGAAAAACACTAACCCAAACCGTGACTCTAACCAAATCTAACGTGACTCTAACGTAAATCTAACACTATGACTAACACTAATACAACTCAACCCCTAAACCTCACATGATCACCAACCTTAAAAGCTACCCCTAACAATCCCTAATCTGAACCCTCCACCTAACGTAACACTAACCATAACCATAACACTAACCCTAACACAAATATTAACACTAAACCTAAGCATAACATAACCTTAACCTAAACCTATTCCAATCCATGACACTAACCCTAACCTAAAGTTACATTAACCCTAACATTAACCCTGAAACTTAACCCTAACAAAACACCAACCCCAACCTAAGCTAATCCCAACCCTAAAAGTAACCATAATATTACAACTAACTAAATGTAACAGCAGGCAAAACCCAACACGAAAACTAAAACTAACCCAAACCTTAACCTAACACCAATGCTAACCTAACATTAACACTGACCCTAAGCCTAACCCAAACCTAACACATGCACTTACCATGACCGTGACTCTAAGCAAACACAATCTACTGCTAACACTAACACAAACTCAAACCCAAACCTCACATTATCACCAGCCCTAACGCTAACACTATGCAATCCCTATTCTGAACCCTCCTCCTAACCATAACAATAACCATAACCATAACACTGACACTACCTCGAATATTAACCCTAATCCTACACATATCATAAGCCTAACCTAAACCTATTCCAATCCAAAAACTAACCCTAACCATAACACTAACTCCTAAACATAGTGCTAACACAAACACTAAACAGAACACTCATTTTAACCACTAAACCTAACGATAAGATTAACACCAAGTAAACTATAAACCCAACTTAAACTCTAAAAAAAAACCTGAAACGTAACATTAACGCTAAAGTAACACACACCCAAACCCAACGATAACCTTAACCCTAACCCTAAAGCCTAACCTAAACTTAACACTAAAACTAACACTAATAATAAACGTAATACTAACCTAACCCTAACACAAACCGTAACCGTATCACTTGCCCTGACCATAAGACAAAAACTAATGCAAATTCTAACCGTAACCCTAAACCCACTAACAAAAACGCTACCCCTAACACTGACTGTAACCACTGTCATAAACCTCACACTAACCCTAGCACGAAGCCTAACCCTAACCTTAACCCTAACCCAAATGCTAAAGTAACGCTCACCATAATGCTAAACCCTAACCCTAACCATAAACTAGCCATAAACCTAACAGAAAGAGAAACCACGGCGCTAAACCCAACCCTACACCTACCACTAACCAGCTAACGCTTACCATAATCATAAGCACTAACCCTAACCCTAAAACTAACAGTAAAATCTAGACATACCACTATCACTTAAACAGACCCTGAACTATCCATTCCCCTAGCATTAACAGCATCAATATACGTAATGCCACTAAAGCAAAACACTAACTCTAACCCTAACCTAAATTAACATTAACACTAACATCAACCTGAAAAGTTAACCTAACAAAACTGTAAACCTAACCCTAAACTAACTCTAACCCTAAAACATAGCAATAATGCTACCACTAACTAAATGTATCGCACAGCCAAACCCAACAATAAACCTAAACCTGACACGAATTTAACCTAACATCCAACCCCCAATCTAACGTTAACCTGAAGATAACCCTAAGCATAACCATAAACTAAGAAAAACACTAACCCAAACCGTGACTCTAACCAAATCTAACGTGACTCTAACCTTAATCTAACACTATGACTAACACTAAGACAACCAAACCCTAAACCTCACATGATCACCAACCTCAAAGCTAACCCTAACAATCACTAATCTGAACCCTCCACCTAACTGAAACACTAACCATAACCATAACACTAACCCTAACACTAATATTAAGACAAAGCTAAGCAACTACCATGCAACCTTAACCAAAACCTATTCCAATCCATGACACTCAACCCCTCACCTAAAGGTACATCTAACCCTAACATTACCCCTGAAACTTAACCCTAACATAAACACTAACCCCAACCCTAAGCTAATCCTAACCCTAAAAAGTAACCATAACACATACACACTAACTAAATGTAACGCCAGGCAAAACCCAACACAAAAACTAAAACTAACCCAAACCTTAACCTAACACCAATGCTAACCTAACATTAACACTGACCCTAAGCCTAACCCAAACCTAACACATGCACTTACCATGACCGTGACTCTAAGCAAACCACAATCTAATGCTAAGAATAACACTAACACAAACTCAAACCCAAAACCTGACATTATCACCAACCCTAACGCTAACACTAAGCAATCCCTATTCTGAAACCTCCTCCTAACCATAACAATAACCATAACCATAACACTAACACTAACACGAATATTAACCCTAATCCTAAGCATATGATAAGCCTAACCTAAACCTATTCCAATCCATAAAACTAACCCTAACCATAACACTAACTCTAAACATAGTGCTAACACAAACACTAAACAGAACACTCATTCTAACCACTAACCCTAATGATAACATTAACACCACAACTAAACTATAAACCCCCACTTTAACTCTGAAAAGAACGAAACCTGAAACCTAACATTAACGCTAAAGTAACACACACCCAAAACCAACGATAACGTTAACCCGAACCCTAAGCCTAAACTAAACTTAACACCCAACACTAACACTAATAATATACATAATACTAACCTAACCCTAACACAAAGCGTAACCGTATCACTTGCCCTGACCATACGACAAAAACTAATGCAAATTCTAACCGTAACCCCGAAACCCACTAAATAAATGCTACCCCTAACACTGACTGTAACACCGTCATAAACCTCACACTAACCCTAGCACGAAGCCTAACCCTAACATTAACCCTAACCCAAATGCTAAAGTAACGCTCACAATAATGCTCAACCTAATCCCAACCATAAAACTAGCCATAAACCTAACAGAAAGAGAAATCACAGTTGGCTAAACCCAACCCCTACACCTACCCACTAAGACCGTAACGCTTACCATAAACATAACCACTAACCCTAACACTAAAACTAACAGTAAAATCTAGACATACCACTATCACTGAAAATGACCCTGAACTATCCATTCCCCTAGCATTAACAGCATCATTATAGGTAAATTCACACTAAACAAAACACTAACACTAACCCTAACCTAAACTAACATTAACACTAACATCAACCTGAAAGTTAACCCTAACAAAAACTGTAAACCTAACCCTAACCTAACTCTAACCCTAAACATAACAATAATGCTCCCACTAAGTAAATGTATTGCACAGCTAAAACCCAACACTAAACCTAAAACTGACACGAATGTTAACCTAACACCAACCCTAACCTAACGTTAACCTGAAGATAACCCTAAGCATAACCATAAACTAAGAAAAACACTAACCCAAACCGTGACTCTAACCAAATCTAACGTGACTCTAACGTAATCTAACACTATGACTAACACGAATACAACTCAAACCCTAAACCTCACATGATCACCAACCTTAAAGCTACCCTAACAATCCCTAATCTGAACCCTCCACCTAACCGTAACACTAACCATAACCATAACACTAACCCTAACACTAATATTAACACTAAACCTAAGCATAACATAACCTTAACCTAAACCTATTCCAATCCATGACACTAACCCTAACCTAAAGTTACATCAACCCTAACATTACCCCTGAAACTTAACCCTAACATGAACACTAACCCCAACCCTAAGCTAATCCTAACCCTAAAAGTAACCATAATATTACAACTAACTAAATGTAACACCAGGCAAAACCCAACACAGAAACTAAAACTAACCCAAACCTTAACCTAACACCAATGCTAACCTAACATTAACACTGACCCTAAGCCTAACCCAAACCTAACACATGCACTTACCATGACCGTGACTCTAAGCAAACCACAATCTACTGCTAACACTAACACAAACTCAAACCCAAAACCTCACATTATCACCAGCCCTAACGCTAACACTAAGCAATCCCTATTCTGAACCCTCCTCCTAACCATAACAATAACCATAACCATAACACTGATGCTACCACGAATATTAACCCTAATCCTACACATATCATAAGCCTAACCTAAACCTATTCCAATCCATAAAACTAACCCTAACCATAACACTAACTCTAAACATAGTGCTAACACAAACACTAAACAGAACACTCATTTTAACCACTAAACCTAACGATAAGATTAACACCAAGTAAACTATAAACCCCACTTAAACTCTAAAAAAAAACCTGAAACGTAACATTAACGCTAAAGTAACACACACCCAAAACCCAACGATAACCTTAACCCTAACCCTAAGCCTAACCTAAACTTAACACTAAAACTAACACTAATAATAAACGTAATACTAACCTAACCCTAACACAAACCGTAACCGTATCACTTGCCCTGACCATACGACAAAAACTAATGCAAATTCTAACCGTAACCCTAAACCCACTAACAAACGCTACCCCTAACACTGACTGTAACACTGTCATAAACCTCACACTAACCCTAGCACGAAGCCTAACCCTAACCTTAACCCTAACCCAAATGCTAAAGTAACGCTCACCATAATGCTAAACCTAACCCTAACCATAAAACTAGCCATAAACCTAACAGAAAGTGAAACCACGGCGCTAAACCCAACCCTACACCTACCACTAACCCTAACGCTTACCATAATCATAAGCACTAACCCTAACCCTAAAACTAACAGTAAAATCTAGACATACCACTATCACTTAAACAGACCCTGAACTATCCTTTCCCCCTAGCATTAACAGCATCAATATACGTAATGCACACTAAAGCAAAACACTAACTCTAACCCTAACCTAAATTAACATTAACACTAACATCAACCTGAAAGTTAACCTAACAAAAACTGTAAACCTAACCCTAACCTAACTCTAACCCTGAACATAGCAATAATGCTACCACTAACTAAATGTATCGCACAGCCAAAACCCAACACTAAACCTAAAACTGACACGAACGTTAACCTAACACCAACCCTCACCTAACGTTAACCTGATGATAACCCTAAGCATAACCATAACCTAAGACAAACACTAACCCAAACCGTGACTCTAACCAAATCTAACGTGACTCTAACGTAATCTCACACTATGACTAACACTAACACAACTCAAACCCTAAACCTCACATGATCACCAACCTTAAAGCTAACCCTAACAATCCCTAATTTGAACCCTCCACCTAACCGTAACACTAACCATAACCATAACACTAACCCTAATAAAAATATTAAGACTAAAGCTAAGCATAACATAACCTTAACCTAAACCTATTCCAATCCATGACACTAACCCTTACCTAAAGTTACATTAACCCTAACATTACCCCTGAAACTTAACCCTAACATAAACACTAACCCCAACCCTAAGCTAATCCTAACCCTAAAAGTAACCATAATATTACAACTAACTAAATGTAACGCCAGGCAAAACCCAACACAAAAACTAAAACTAACCCAAACCTTAACCTAACACCAATGCTAACCTAACATTAACACTGACCCTAAGCCTAACCCAAACCTAACACATGCACTTACCATGACCGTGACTCTAAGCAAACCACAATCTAATACTAAGACTAACACTAACACAAACTCAAACCCAAAACCTCACATTATCACCAACCCTAACGCTAACACTAAGCAATCCCTATTCTGAACCCTCCTCCTAACCATAACAATAACCATAACCATAACACTAACGCTACCACGAATATTAACCCTAATCCTAAGCATATCATAAGCCTAACCTAAACCTATTCCAATCCATAAAACTAACCCTAACCATAACACTAACTCTAAACATAGTGCTAACACAAACACTAAACAGAACACTCATTCTAACCACTAACCCTAACGATAACATTAACACTAACTAAACTATAAACCCCACTTTAACTCTAAAAAAAAACCTGAAACCTAACATTAACGCTAAAGTAACACACACCCAAAACCAACGATAACCTTAACCCTAACCCTAAGCCTAACCTAATCTTAACACTAACACTAACACTAATAATATACATAATACTAACCTAACCCTAACACAAAGCGTAACCGTATCACTTGCCCTGACCATACGACAAAAACTAATGCAAATTCTAACCGTAACCCTAAACCCACTAACAAACGCTACCCCTAACACTGACTGTAACACTGTCATAAACCTCACACTAACCCTAGCACGAAGCCTAACCCTAACCTTAACCCTAACCCAAATGCTAAAGTAACGCTCACCATAATGCTAAACCTAACCCTAACCATAAAACTAGCCATAAACCTAACAGAAAGTGAAACCACGGCGCTAAACCCAACCCTACACCTACCACTAACCCTAACGCTTACCATAATCATAAGCACTAACCCTAACCCTAAAACTAACAGTAAAATCTAGACATACCACTATCACTGAAACAGACCCTGAACTATCCATTCCCCTAGCATTAACAGCATCAATATACGTAATGCACACTAAACAAAACACTAACTCTAACCCTAACCTAAATTAACATTAACACTAACATCAACCTGAAAGTTAACCTAACAAAAACTGTAAACCTAACCCTAACCTAACTCTAACCCTAAACATAGCAATAATGCTACCACCAACTAAATGTATCGCACAGCCAAAACCCAACAATAAACCTAAAACTGACACCAACGTTAACCTAACACCAACCCTAACCTAACGTTAACTTGAAGATAACCCTAAGCATAACCATAAACTAAGACAAACACTAACACAAACCGTGACTCTAACCAAATCTAACGTGAATCCAACGTAATCTAACACTATGACTAACACTAACACAACTCAAACCCTAAACCTCACATGATCACCAACCTTAAAGCTAACCCTAACAATCCCTAATCTGAACCCTCCACCTAACCGTAACACTAACCATAACCATAACACTAACCCTAACACAAATATTAAGACTAAAGCTAAGCATAACATAACCTTAACCTAAACCTATTCCAATCCATGACACTAACCCTAACCTAAAGTTACATTAACCCTAACATTACCCCTGAAACTTAACCCTAACATAAACACTAACCCCAACCCTAAGCTAATCCTAACCCTAAAAGTAACCATAATATTACAACTAACTAAATGTAACGCCAGGCAAAACCCAACACGAAAACTAAAACTAACCCAAACCTTAACCTAACACCAATGCTAACCTAACATTAACACTGACACTAAGCCTAACCCAAACCTAACACATGCACTTACCATAACCGTGACTCTAAGCAAACCACAATCTAATGCTAACACTAACACAAACTCAAACCCAAAACCTCACATTATCACAAACCCTAACGCTAACACTAAGCAATCCCTATTCTGAACCCTCCTCCTAACCATAACAATAACCATAACCATAACACTAACGCTACCACGAATATTAACCCCTAATCCTAAGCATATCATAAGCCTAACCTAAACCTATTCCAATCCATAAAACTAACCCTAACCATAACACTAACTCTAAACATAGTGCTAACACAAACACTAAACAGAACACTCATTCTAACCACTAACCCTAACGATAAGATTAACACCAAGTAAACTATAAACCCCACTTAAACTCTAAAAAAAAAACCTGAAACCTAACATTAACGCTAAAGTAACACACACCCAAACCCAACGATAACCTTAACCCTAACCCTAAGCCTAACCTAAACTTAACACTAACACTAACACTAATAATAAACGTAATACTAACCTAACCCTAACACAAAGCGTAACCGTATCACTTGCCCTGACCATACGACAAAAACTAATGCAAACTCTAACCGTAACCCTAAACCCACTAACAAACGCTACCCCTAACACTGACTGTAACCCTGTCATAAACCTCACACTAACCCCTAGCACGAAGCCTAACCCTAACGATAACCCCTAACCCAAATCCTAAAGTAACGCTCACCATAATGCTCAACCTAACCCTAACCATAAAACTAGCCATAAACCTAACAGAAAGTGAAACCACGGCGTTAAACCCAACCCTACACCTACCACTAAGACTAACGGTTACCATAATCATAACCACTAACCCTAACCCTAAAACTAACAGTAAAATCTAGACATACCACTATCACTGAAAATGACCCTGAACTATCCATTCCCCTAGCATTAACAGCATCATTATAGGTAATTCACACTAAACAAAACACTAACACTAACCCTAACCTAAACTAACATTAACACTAACATCAACCTGAAAGTTAACCTAACAAAAACTGTAAACCTAACCCTAACCTAACTCTAACCCTAAACATGGCAATAATGCTACCACTAACTAAATGTATCGCACAGCCAAACCCAACAATAAACCTAAAACTGACACGAACGTTAACCTAACACCAACCCTAACCTAACGTTAACTTGAAGATAACCCTAAGCATAACCATAACCTAAGAAAAACACTAACCCAAACCGTGACTCTAACCAAATCTAACGTGACTCTAACCTTAATCTAACACTATGACTAACACTAATACAACTCAAACCCTAAACCTCACATGATCACCAACCTTAAAGCTAACCCTAACAATCCCTAATCTGAACCCTCCACCTAACCGTAACACTAACCATAACCATAACACTAACCCTAACACTAATATTAAGACTAAAGCTAAGCATAACATAACCTTAACCTAAACCTATTCCAATCCATGACACTAACCCTCACCTAAAGTTACATTAACCCTAACATTACCCCTGAAACTTAACCCTAACATAAACACTAACCCCAACCCTAAGCTAATCCTAACCCTAAAAGTAACCATAATATTACAACTAACTAAATGTAACGCCAGGCAAAACCCAACACGAAAAACTAAAACTAACCCAAACCTTAACCTAACACCAATGCTAACCTAACATTAACACTGAACCCTAAGCCTAACCCAAACCTAACACATGCACTTACCATGACCGTGACTCTAAGCAAACCACAATCTAATGCTAAGACTAACACTAACACAAACTCAAACCCAAAACCTCACATTATCACCAACCCTAACGCTAACACTAAGCAATCCCTATTCTGAACCCCTCCTCCTAACCATAACAATAACCATAACCATAACACTGACGCTAACCACGAATATTAACCCTAATCCTAAGCATATCATAAGCCTAACCTAAACCTATTCCAATCCATAAAACTAACCCTAACCATAACACTAACTCTAAACATAGTGCTAACACAAACACTAAACAGAACACTCATTCTAACCACTAACCCTAACGATAACATTAACACTAACTAAACTATAAACCCCACTTTAACTCTAAAAAAAAACCTGAAACCTAACATTAACGCTAAAGTAACACACACCCAAAACCAACGATAACCTTAACCCTAACCCTAAGCCTAACCTAAACTTAACACTAACACTAACACTAATAATATACATAATACTAACCTAACCCTAACACAAAGCGTAACCGTATCACTTGCCCTGACCATACGACAAAAACTAATGCAAATTCTAACCGTAACCCTAAACCCACTAACAAACGCTACCCCTAACACTGACTGTAACACTGTCATAAACCTCACACTAACCCTAGCACGAAGCCTAACCCTAACCTTAACCCTAACCCAAATGCTAAAGTAACGCTCACCATAATGCTAAACCTAACCCTAACCATAAAACTAGCCATAAACCTAACAGAAAGTGAAACCACGGCGCTAAACCCAACCCTACACCTACCACTAACACTAACGGTTACCATAATCATAACCACTAACCCTAACCCTAAAACTAACAGTAAAATCTAGACATACCACTATCACTGAAAATGACCCTGAACTATCCATTCCCCTAGCATTAACAGCATCATTATAGGTAATGCACACTAAAGCAAAACACTAACACTAACCCTAACCTAAACTAACATTAACACTAACATCAACCTGAAAGTTAACCCTAACAAAAACTGTAAACCTAACCCTAACCTAACTCTAACCCTAAACATAGCAATAATGCTACCACTAACTAAATGTATCGCACAGCCAAAACCCAACAATAAACCTAAAACTGACACGAACGTTAACCTAACACCAACCCTAACCTAACGCTAACCTGAAGATAACCCTAAGCATAACCATAAACTAAGAAAAACACTAACCCAAACCGTGACTCTAACCAAATCTAACGTGACTCTAACCGTAATCTAACACTATGACTAACACTAACACAACTCAAACCCTAAACCTCACATGATCACCAACCTTAAAGCTAAACCTAACAATCACTAATCTGAACCCTCCACCTAACCGTAACACTAACCATAACCATAACACTAACCCTAACACTAATATTAAGACTATAGCTAAGCATAACATAACCTTAACCTAAACCTATTCCAATCCATGACACTAACCCTCACCTAAAGATACATTAACTCTAACCTTAACCCTGAAACTTAACCCTAACATAAACACTAACCCCAACCCTAAGCTAATCCTAACCCTAAAAGTAACCATAATATTACAACTAACTAAATGTAACGCCAGGCAAAACCCAACACGAAAACTAAAACTAACCCAAACCTTAACCTAACACCAATGCTAACCTAACATTAACACTGACACTAAGCCTAACCCAAACCTAACACATGCACTTACCATGACCGTGACTCTAAGCAAACCACAATCTAATGCTAAGAATAACACTAACACAAACTCAAACCCAAAACCTGACATTATCACCAACCCTAACGCTAACACTAAGCAATCCCTATTCTGAACCCTCCTCCTAACCATAACAATAACCATAACCATAACACTAACACTAACACGAATATTAACCCTAATCCTACACATATCATAAGCCTAACCTAAACCTATTCCAATCCATAAAACTAACCCTAACCATAACACTAACTCTAAACATAGTGCTAACACAAACACTAAACAGAACACTCATTCTAACCACTAACCCTAATGATAACATTAACACTAACTAAACTATAAACCCCACTTTAACTCTGAAAGAAAAACCTGAAACCTAACATTAACGCTAAAGTAACACACACCCAAAACCAACGATAACGTTAACCCTAACCCTAAGCCTAACTTAAACTTAACACTAACACTAACACTAATAATATACATAATACTAACCTAACCCTAACACAAAGCGTAACCGTATCACTTGCCCTGACCATACGACAAAAACTAATGCAAATTCTAACCGTAACCCGAAACCCACTAACAAACGCTACCCCTAACACTGACTGTAACACTGTCATAAACCTCACACTAACCCTAGCACGAAGCCTAACCCTAACCTTAACCCTAACCCAAATGCTAAAGTAACGCTCACCATAATGCTAAACCTAACCCTAACCATAAAACTAGCCATAAACCTAACAGAAAGTGAAACCACGGCGCTAAACCCAACCCTACACCTACCACTAACACTAACGCTTACCATAATCATAACCACTAACCCTAACCCTAAAACTAACAGTAAAATCTAGACATACCACTATCACTGAAAATGACCCTGAACTATCCATTCCCCTAGCATTAACAGCATCATTATAGGTAATGCACACTAAAGCAAAACACTAACACTAACCCTAACCTAAACTAACATTAACACTAACATCAACCTGAAAGTTAACCCTAACAAAAACTGTAAACCTAACCCTAACCTAACTCTAACCCTAAACATAACAATAATGCTACCACTAACTAAATGTATCGCACAGCCAAAACCCAACACTAAACCTAAAACTGACACCAACGTTAACCTAACACCAACCCTAACCTAACGCTAACCTGACGATAACCCTAAGCATAACCATAACCTAAGAAAAACACTAACCCAAACCGTGACTCTAACCAAATCTAACGTGACTCTAACCTTAATGTAACACTATGACTAACACTAACACAACTCAAACCCTAAACCTCACATGATCACCAACCTTAAAGCTAACCCTAACAATCCCTAATCTGAACCCTCCACCTAACCGTAACACTAACCATAACCATAACACTAACCCTAATACTAATATTAAGACTAAAGCTAAGCATAACATAACCTTAACCTAAACCTATTCCAATCCATGACACTAACCCTCACCTAAAGATACATTAACCCTAACATTAACCCTGAAACTTAACCCTAACATAAACACTAACCCCAACCCTAAGCTAATCCTAACCCTAAAAGTAACCATAATATTACAACTAACTAAATGTAACGCCAGGCAAAACCCAACACGAAAACTAAAACTAACCCAAACCTTAACCTAACACCAATGCTAACCTAACATTAACACTGACCCTAAGCCTAACCCAAACCTAACACATGCACTTACCATGACCGTGACTCTAAGCAAACCACAATCTAATGCTAAGAATAACACTAACACAAACTCAAACCCAAAACCTGACATTATCACCAACCCTAACGCTAACACTAAGCAATCCCTATTCTGAACCCTCCTCCTAACCATAACAATAACCATAACCATAACACTAACACTAACACGAATATTAACCCTAATCCTACGCATATCATAAGCCTAACCTAAACCTATTCCAATCCATAAAACTAACCCTAACCATAACACTAACTCTAAACATAGTGCTAACACAAACACTAAACAGAACACTCATTCTAACCACTAACCCTAATGATAACATTAACACTAACTAAACTATAAACCCCACTTTAACTCTGAAAGAAAAACCTGAAACCTAACATTAACGCTAAAGTACCACACACCCAAAACCAACGATAACCTTAACCCTAACCCTAAGCCTAACCTAAACTTAACACTAACACTAACACTAATAATATACATAATACTAACCTAACCCTAACACAAAGCGTAACCGTATCACTTGCCCTGACCATACAACAAAAACTAATGCAAATTCTAACCGTAACCCGAAACCCACTAACAAACGCTACCCCTAACACTGACTGTAACACTGTCATAAACCTCACACTAACCCTAGCACGAAGCCTAACCCTAACCTTAACCCTAACCCAAATGCTAAAGTAACGCTCACCATAATGCTAAACCTAACCCTAACCATAAAACTAGCCATAAACCTAACAGAAAGTGAAACCACGGCGCTAAACCCAACCCTACACCTACCACTAACCCTAACGCTTACCATAATCATAAGCACTAACCCTAACCCTAAAACTAACAGTAAAATCTAGACATACCACTATCACTTAAACAGACCCTGAACTATCCATTCCCCTAGCATTAACAGCATCAATATACGTAATGCACACTAAAGCAAAACACTAACTCTAACCCTAACCTAAATTAACATTAACACTAACATCAACCTGAAAGTTAACCTAACAAAAACTGTAAACCTAACCCTAACCTAACTCTAACCCTAAACATAGCAATAATGCTACCACTAACTAAATGTATCGCACAGCCAAAACCCAACACTAAACCTAAAACTGACACGAACGTTAACCTAACACCAACCCTAACCTAAGCGTAACCTGACGATAACCCTAAGCATAACCATAACCTAAGACAAACACTAACCCAAACCGTGACTCTAACCAAATCTAACGTGACTCCAACGTAATCTAACACTATGACTAACACTAACACAACTCAAACCCTAAACCTCACATGATCACCAACCTTAAAGCTAACCCTAACAATCCCTAATCTGAACCCTCCACCTAACCGTAACACTAACCATAACCATAACACTAACCCTAACACAAATATTAAGACTAAAGCTAAGCATAACATAACCTTAACCTAAACCTATTCCAATCCATGACACTAACCCTAACCTAAAGTTACATTAACCCTAACATTACCCCTGAAACTTAACCCTAACATAAACACTAACCCCAACCCTAAGCTAATCCTAACCCTAAAAGTAACCATAATATTACAACTAACTAAATGTAACACCAGGCAAAACCCAACACGAAACTAAAACTAACCCAAACCTTAACCTAACACCAATGCTAACCTAACATTAACACTGACCCTAAGCCTAACCCAAACCTAACACATGCACTTACCATAACCGTGACTCTAAGCAAACCACAATCTAATCTGCTAACACTAACACAAACTCAAACCCAAAACCTCACATTATCACCAACCCTAACGCTAACACTAAGCAATCCCTATTCTGAACCCTCCTCCTAACCATAACAATAACCATAACCATAACACTGACGCTAACACGAATATTAACCCTAATCCTAAGCATATCATAAGCCTAACCTAAACCTATTCCAATCCATAAAACTAACCCTAACCATAACACTAACTCTAAACATAGTGCTAACACAAACACTAAACAGAACACTCATTCTAACCACTAACCCTAACGATAACATTAACACTAACTAAACTATAAACCCCACTTTAACTAAAAAAAAACCTGAAACCTAACATTAACGCTAAAGTATCACACACCCAAAACCAACGATAACCTTAACCCTAACCCTAAGCCTAACCTAATCTTAACACTAACACTAACACTAATAATATACATAATACTAACCTAACCCTAACACAAAGCCTAACCGTATCACTTGCCCTGACCATACGACAAAAACTAATGCAAACTCTAACCGTAACCCGAAACCCACTAACAAACGCTACCCCTAACACTGACTGTAACACTGTCATAAACCTCACACTAACCCTAGCACGAAGCCTAACCCTAACCTTAACCCTAACCCAAATGCTAAAGTAACGCTCACCATAATGCTAAACCTAACCCTAACCATAAAACTAGCCATAAACCTAACAGAAAGTGAAACCACGGCGCTAAACCCAACCCTACACCTACCACTAACCCTAACGCTTACCATAATCATAAGCACTAACCCTAACCCTAAAACTAACAGTAAAATCTAGACATACCACTATCACTTAAACAGACCCTGAACTATCCATTCCCCTAGCATTACCAGCATCAATATACGTAATGCACACTAAAGCAAAACACTAACACTAACCCTAACCTAAACTAACATTAACACTAACATCAACCTGAAAGTTAACCCTAACAAAAACTGTAAACCTAACCCTAACCTAACTCTAACCCTAAACATGGCAATAATGCTCCCACTAAGTAAATGTATCGCACAGCTAAAACCCAACACTAAACCGAAAACTGACACGAACGTTAACCTAACACTAACCCTAACCTAAGGCTAACCTGACGATAAACCTAAGCATAACCATAACCTAAGAAAAACACTAACACAAACCGTGACTCTAATCAAATCTAACGTGACTCTAACGTAATCTAACACTATGACTAACACTAACACAACTCAAACCCTAAACCTCACATGATCACCAACCTTAAAGCTAACCCTAACAATCCCTAATCTGAACCCTCCACCTAACCGTAACACTAACCATAACCATAACACTAACCCTAACACTAATATTAAGACTAAAGCTAAGCATAACATAACCTTAACCTAAACCTATTCCAATCCATGACACTAACCCTAACCTAAAGTTACATTAACCCTAACATTACCCCTGAAACTTAACCCTAACATAAACACTAACCCCAACCCTAAGCTAATCCTAACCCTAAAAGTAACCATAATATTACAACTAACTAAATGTAACACCAGGCAAAACCTAACACGAAAACTAAAACTAACCCAAACCTTAACCTAACACCAATGCTAACCTAACACTAACACTGACCCTAAGCCTAACCCAAACCTAACACATGCACTTACCATAACCGTGACTCTAAGCAAACCACAATCTAATGCTAACACTAACACAAACTCAAACCCAAAACCTCACATTATCACCAACCCTAACGCTAACACTAAGCAATCCCTATTCTGAACCCTCCTCCTAACCATAACAATAACCATAACCATAACACTGACGCTAACACGAATATTAACCCTAATCCTACGCATATCATAAGCCTAACCTAAACCTATTCCAATCCATAAAACTAACCCTAACCATAACACTAACTCTAAACATAGTGCTAACACAAACACTAAACAGAACACTCATTCTAACCACTAACCCTAACGATAACATTAACACTAACTAAACTATAAACCCCACTTTAACTCTAAAAAAAAAACCTGAAACCTAACATTAACGCTAAAGTAACACACACCCAAAACCAACGATAACCTTAACCCTAACCCTAAGCCTAACCTAATCTTAACACTAACACTAACACTAATAATATACGTAATACTAACCTAACCCTAACACAAAGCCTAACCGTATAACTTGACCTGACCATACGACAAAAACTAATGCAAACTCTAACCGTAACCCCAAACCCACTAACAAACGCTACCCCTAACACTGACTGTAACACTGTCATAAACCTCACACTAACCCTAGCACGAAGCCTAACCCTAACGTTAACCCTAACCCAAATGCTAAAGTAACGCTCACCATAATGCTAAACCTAACCCTAACCATAAAACTAGCCATAAACCTAACAGAAAGTGAAACCACGGTGCTAAACCCAACCCTACACCTACCACTAACCCTAACGCTTACCATAATCATAAGCACTAACCCTAACCCTAAAACTAACAGTAAAATCTAGACATACCACTATCACTTAAACTGACCCTGAACTATCCATTCCCCTAGCATTAACAGCATCAATATACGTAATGCACACTAAAGCAAAAACACTAACACTAACCCTAACCTAAACTAACATTAACACTAACATCAACCTGAAAGTTAACCCTAACAAAAACTGTAAACCTAACCCTAACCTAACTCTAACCCTAAACATGACAATAATGCTCCCACTAACTAAATGTATCGCACAGCTAAAACCCAACACTAAACCTAAAACTGACACGAACGTTAACCTAACACCAACCCTAACCTAACGCTAACCTGACGATAAACCTAAGCATAACCATAACCTAAGAAAAACACTAACCCAAACCGTGACTCTAACCAAATCTAAGGTGACTCTAAAGTAATCTAACACTATGACTAACACTAACACAACTCAAACCCTAAACCTCACATGATCACCAACCTTAAAGCTAACCCTAACAATCCCTAATCTGAACCCTCCACCTAACCATAACACTAACCATAACAATAACACTAACCCTAACACTAATATTAAGACTAAAGCTAAGCATAACATAACCTTAACCTAAACCTATTCCAATCCATGACACTAACCCTAACCTAAAGTTACATTAACCCTAACATTAACCCTGAAACTTAACCCTAACATAAACACTAACCCCAACACTAAGCTAATCCTAACCCTAAAAGTAACACTAATATTACAACTAACTAAATGTAACGCCAGCCAAGCCTAACACGAAAAACTAAAACTAACCCAAATCTTAACCTAACACCAATCCTAACCTAACACTAACACTGAACCGTAAGCCTAACCCAAACCTAACACATGCACTTACCATGACCGTGACTCTAAGCAAACCACAATCTAATGCTAAGACTAACACGAACACAAACTCAAACACAAAACCTCACATTATCACCATCCCTAACGCTAACACTAAGCAATCCCTATTCTGAACCCTCCTCCTAACCATAACAATAACCATAACCATAACACTGACGCTACCACGAATATTAACCCTAATCCTACAGCATATCATAAGCCTAACCTAAACCTATTCCAATCCATAAAACTAACCCTAACCATAACACTAACTCTAAACATAGTGCTAACACAAACACTAAACAGAACACTCATTCTAACCACTAACCCTAATGATAACATTAACACTAACTAAACTATAAACCCCACTTTAACTCTAAAAAAAAAACCTGAAACCTAACATTAACGCTAAAGTAACATACACCCAAAACCCAACAATAACCTTAACCCTAACCCTAAGCCTAACCTAAACTTAACACTAACACTAACACTAATAATATACGTAAAACTAACCTAACGCTAACACAAAGCATAACCGTATAACTTGACCTGACCATACGACAAAAACTAATGCAAACTCTAACCGTAACCCCAAACCCACTAACAAACGCTACCACTAACACTGACTGTAACCCTGTCATAAACGTCACACTAACCCTAGCACGAAGCCTAACCCTAACCTTAACCCTAACCCAAATCCTAAAGTAACGCTCACCATAATGCTAAACCTAACCCTATACATAAAACTAGCCATAAACCTAACAGAAAGTGAAACCACGGCGCTAAACCCAACCCTACACCTACCACTAACCCTAACGCTTACCATAATCGTAAGCACTAACCCTAACCCTAAAACTAACAGTAAAATCTAGACATACCACTATCACTTAAACTGACCCTGAACTATCTATTCCCCTAGCATTAACAGCATCAATATACGTAATGCACACTAAAGCAAAAACACTAACACTAACCCTAACCTAAACTAACATTAAGACTAACATCAACCTGAAAGTTAACCCTAACAAAAACTGTAAATCTAACCCTAACCTATCTCTAACCCTAAACATAACAATAATGCTACCACCTACTAAATGTATCGCACAGCCAAAACCCAACACTAAATCTAAAACTGACACGAACGTTAACCTAACACCAACCCTAACCTAAAGCTAACACTGACGATAACCCTAAGCATAACCATTACCTAAGACAAACACTAACCCAAACCGTGACTCTAACCAAATCTAACGTGACTCTAACGTAATCTATCACTATGACTAACACTAACACAACTAAAACCATAAACCTCACATGATCACCAACCTTAAAGCTAACCCTAACAATCCCTAATCTGAACCCTCCACCGAACCGTAACACTAACCATAACCATAACACTAACCTTAACACTAATATTAAGACTAAACCTAAGCATAACATAACCTTAACCTAAAACTATTCCAATCCTTGACACTAACCCTAACCTAACCCTGAAACTTAACCCTAACATAAACACTAACCCCAACCCTAAGCTAATCCTAACCCTAAAAGTAACCATAATACTACAACTAACTAAATGTAATGCCCAGCCAAAACCCAACACAAAAACTAAAACTAACCCAAACCTTTACCTAACACCAATCCTAACACTAACACTGAACCCTAAGCCTAACCCAAACCTAACACATGCACTTACCATAACCGTGACTCTAAGCAAACCACAATCTAATGCTAAGACTAACACTAACACAAACTCATACCCAAAACCTCACATTATCACCAACCCTAACGATAACACTAAGCAATCCCTATTCTGAACCCTCCTCCTAACCATAACAATAACCATAACCATAACACTAACGCTAACCCGAATATTAACCCTAATCCTAAGCATATCATAAGCCTAACCTAAACCTATTCCAATCCATAAAACTAACCCTAACCATAACACTAACTCTAAACATAGTGCTAACACAAACACTAAAGAGAACACTCATTCTAACCACTAACCCTAACGATAACATTAACACTAACTAAACTATAACCTAAATTTACCTCTAAAAAAAACCTGAAACCTAACCCTACCACTAATAATAACGCTAAAGTAGCACGAACCCATAACCCAACAATAACCTTAACTCTAACCCTAGGCCTAACCTAAAGTTAACACTAAAACTAACACTAATAATAAACCTAACCCTAACACAAAGCATAACCGTATCACTTGATCTGACCATACTACTAAACCAATGCAAACTTTGACCTTATCCCTAAACGAACTAAGAAACACTACCCCTAATACTAACTGTAACCCTAACAAAATCGAACGGTAACCATAACAAGAAGCCTAACCCTAACCTAAACCCTAACCCAAATACTAAACTAACGGTCACCATAATGCTAAAGCTAACCCTAACCATATAACTAACCATAACCTTAAGAGATAGTGTAACCACGGCGATAAACCAACCCTACACTTAACAATAACCCTTATTCTTACCATAATCTTAACCACTAACCCTATACCTAAAACTAACACTATAAATCTAGACATACCACTATCACTTAAACTGACCCTGAACTATCCATTACACTAGCATTAACAGTATCACTTTACGTATTGCAATTAAAACAAAATACTAACACGAACCCTAACCTAAACTAACATTAACACTAACATCAAACTGAAATTTAACCCTAACAAAAACTGTAAACCTAACCCTAACCTAACTCTAACCGTAACATAACAATAATGCTACCACTAACTAAATGTTTCACACAGCCAAAACATAACACTAAACCTAAAATTAAGACGAACGTTAACCTAACACCAACGCTAACCTAACGCTAACACTGACGATAACCCTAAGCATAACCATAAGCTAGGACAAACACTAAACCAATCCGTGACTCTAACCAAACTGTAATCTAACACTAAGTCTAACACTAACATAACACAAACCCTAAACCTCACATTATCACCCACGTTAAAGCTAACCCTAACCATCCCTACTCTGAACCCTCCACCTAACCATAACACTAACCATAACCATAATACCATAGCACAGCTACATCCCTGCAGCCCCTCTGGGGTTGTCTTAGCAGCACGTGGCCCCTAATAAGACCCCTCCACTGATTGTCTTGCATTTTGCCATCCATAGTTGCCAAGCATCCACTGCCTGGTGTCCTCACCTGCAATGGCCGCCTTGGGTTGGTAGCTGGAGAAGACCTTGCTGTCTGTCAGATGGGTGAGCATGGCCACTGTGTGTCCAAGCAGGATCCCCATACCAGCATCATCAGCAGCATGAAGAAGTAGAGAACTGACCACAGCTGGGACACTTCCTTGCTTCTAATGGCCTCAGTGTAGACGATAAAGACCAGGCCCATGCCCTGGACAGCCTGCAGATGATTAATAGACACCAGATACTCGTGTGAGTCAGAGGGGACAAGAGTGGAACACCATAGTTCGGACGTGGAAGGTCTCTCCTCCATGTGTTGCTGCACACTTCCAGGTGTGTAACTGTAACACCAAAAATAAAAACCCAGAGACAGATATTGGGGTTCAAGCATCAAGCTGAAGGTCAGAGCAGCAAAGCAGCCAAGACACTAGCCCTTACTTCTACCTCAGTCTAAAAGGGGTTGATCCTGTCCCTGCAAGATCTCTAGCAAACCTCAGAATGCTGCCTCTCCTCAGGGTGCCTAGAGACCAAATCTCACAATGCAGCCTGAGACATTGGGTTTCTGTTTTTTATATGCCTCTCTAGAGCTGGGATTAAAGGCATGAGCTCTGGTAATCTTATAGACTGATTCACTCTAGTGTATCCCTGGGAGGTTTCAAACTCACAGAAATCCACCCAAAGCGTGTGCCACCACTGCCTGGCTAGCTGGTATGGATGCTGGGATTAAAGGTATGTGTCACCTTTGGCTGATTGCAATAGCTTTTGACTGGCTTTGCTTTTTGAATCCTCGGGCAAGCTTTGACAAATCATACATAATATATCACCACATATAAATTTGTGGACTTTCAGAGCTGGGCTCTCACTGGAGATAGTAGACCATTGGGTGAGTGCCTTGAAGTTTTGTAGCCCGCTGTCACTTCCTGTCTGTTCTTGGCTTCCTTGCCCATCAATAGTTAGAGTCTTAGGCTCATGAGTCTATTGTCATGAATTGTACAATCCTTCTCCACCATGATAGATTGTACCTCTCACTCAGGAGAGCAAAATAAGTACCTCCCTCATGACCGCGTTAGGTATTTGGTTATAGCAACACAATTTTTTATTGAACGATACATAAATGTAAATAAGCTCAGTGGAGTAAGCACAGTGGGAATAGTAGGCTTCAGAAACAGATAAGTATAACATGACTCTGAGATTTTTAACTGAATATTAGATATCACACAACAATTATTTCACTATTATTAGCAGGAGCCATCAATTCTAAACAATGTCCGTGTTAAAATACTCCCTATTGGGGTACTCTGATCTCACTTTCCTGCCCATGACTACCACCGAAAGCAACACATCAAAGACAATTGGAATCAATGACTTAGAAACAACAATAATGTTTTCAATGATTAACATAATTATTGGTTTAAATGGTCACTGTAATGTTAATATTGGATTAGTTATGGCTGAAGAGAGAAGGAGTAGACAGGGAGTTATTTCTCATGGTAATTCTATTCAATCAAATGTAGTTCGACTGAAATATGCAAAAATTAGACTAATGGTGTCTGTATACACTGTGAACCTTATTCTATCTTGATGTGTAATGGACTTCAATCGTAGAACAAGCTGCTGAACCTCAGATAATCACATCAGCTAGCCTGTGCGTGCCAGGTAGCCAACTGCTTGAAACAAGGTTCAAAAAAGCAAATACAAGTTTTACCCAACGAGCACTCTGTATACATCATTGCCATTTTCTTTTTAAAATTTTATTTCATATGTATTGGTGTTTTGCTTACATGCATGTGTGTGTGTGCGCGCACGTGCGTGTGTGTTGTGTGTGTTTGTGTATGTGTGTGAGACAGACCGACAGAGAGAGAGACACACACACACACACACACAGAGAGAGAGAGAGAGAGAGAGAGAGAGAGAGAGAGAGAGAGAGAGAGAGAAATGCTCTGAAGGTTGAGTTAAAGGTAGCTGTAGCATGCCTTGTGGGTGCTGAGAATAGAACCCATGTCCTCTGGAAAAGCAGCTAGTTTTCTGAACCACTGAGCCTCATGTCCACTTTCTGTACATTATTTTCTTTTCTTGTGGTATCCTGCACATGTTAGGGTAGAACATGTTTAATTTCATTTTGCCCAGTATGTTTTCTAACTATAGAGTCAAGCCAATTAAGGTCTATGAGAGTAATTCTGTCTTACCTGTCTCTCTCCATGCCCTCCTCCTCCCTCCACCCCCTCCCCTTTGGAGTTAGCTGGCTGAGGCAGAGCAAGGAGACTTTTGTTACTGACAGCCACTAGGTGGTGCTGTTGCCTCCTGAATGAGCCAAAGCTTCCTCCTGTCTGCTGTTTGGGTCACCAGCAGAAGTGCAAGATTCCCTGAGTTCCTACCTCCTCCCCATTGCTTTACATCACTTCTAGGATATATCTGTGTCCCTTCTTCAGTCACCCCAAGAGCTGAGGTCCTGGCCTCTCTTTGACTTTATTCTAATCTGAAACATCCACTTCCTGGCCTGTCCCGTTCTCCCTGAAAACTGGCATTTTTTCCTAGATGACCATTTAAACTTCTTAACCTTGGGTGATCCAGAAACTGGTCACCATATCTTTTAAAGCTTGAAAATGTCATAAGCTGAGGGAGTGCATAAGAGTAGAGGATAAAATAAGTCAGTTTGGAAATGCCACAAATTATAAGCCTTTTCTTTGGTTCACAAACCTTTTCATGGCAGAATACTTGCGAGGGTTGTGGGAAAGGGGGGAGCCAACATTCTCAATACCTAACTTACTGGAGATGACTCAGTATGTCATGGGACCCTGGCTCTTCTTCAAGAGACAGTGGGGAGCGTCATGGCTGGTTTTTACCTAAACCAAAACCATCAGAAAAATCTAAGGTAGAGGAAGGCATGGCACAGCTCTTTGACCCAGATCACACCCAAACAACCTCTGAATCCCCTTATATGACCTCACTCAACAGGGCTGGGTGAGTGGAGGGCATGAGTTTCCCCAGGGTTCCTTGTTGCTGCTGTTGCTGCTGCTGGTGCTTGGCAGAAATTTGGAAATCCAAACACCCCACCAGTGGTTCTCAGCATGTAGTCCCAGAACACCAAGGAATGTCTGAGATGTTGGACTTCAACCCAGGCCCCCTCGCTTAAAACATCTTCAAGCACTCGTCCAGTTTTCACAAGATACCCCTATGATATGATAACGCCCAGGCTTGGAGGCTGCCCTAATTAGGAATATCGGCCCCAGAAATATATCCCATCACCGGGGAGGTAAAACATATCCCAGTGCTGGCCAGGGCAACAAGGTAAAAAAACTGACACGTCCATGGGCTGTCTTTTCAAACTGGACTCCAGTCAGGTTTCTTGAAAAGCTCTGATGGTGGAAGATCACAGAATCTAGTCCTGGAGACTGAGTCCCATCCCAGAAAGCCACAAATAGAGCAGGGCTAGCAGGCAAACACACCAGGATACAACATGGGAAAGGAAAAAAAAAAAAGGAAACGTTTAGAAAAAGAAACTGTTGGATACAGGTAAACTGAGGAAGTAAGTGATAGCTGAGATCAGAGGGCAGAGACTAAACTGCCAGTTCTGGTATCTAAAACTGAAATGCGCATAGAGGAAAGATGATTTTCTTCTGGATGTTTCCCTACAGATTCTCTGCCCTCTATAGCAGGCAGGTTCTGGAGTCTCCTTACCTCTTTAGCCCATAAACTTAGCACACAGCTAGGATCTCCACCACGATGCGGAGCAGCAGGGACAGCGTGCCTGCAGTGTCATTGAAGATGTCAAACCAGTATTTCCCAGCCTCTATGGTGAACTCTATGCCGATGGCACAGTTGATGTGGCACACTTGACCAGGAGCACCAGATTGCAGCTCATCTCTCTGAGACTCCCTGAGTCATCCCACATTAGATGTCAACAAGAGCCATAGATACCTAGGTTTGCTGTGGAGGGCGAGTCCCCACATCAGCTTTAAGGGCTGCTTTGCAGGGGATTTCATAGCAGGAAAACAACAACAGTTAGGTTGTTGCACTTTAGGGGACATCATAATGGCTGAAAGTCTAGGAATGCTGAACATACCAAAACATAGACCTTGAGACTGTGAGAATTGGACTGAAATGTGGTGTGGGGTCCTAGAGAAGGATTGGTTTGGGAGGAAATTACAATTTACATAGCTGCTATCACTTGCTTGGGTCTGGTCATCAACCTTAGCAGATTAAGCCTCCAAAGTAGTAGTCAGGGATCCCTTGTATACCGGGATGTCAGGGCTTAGTGTTGTCTGATATCTCCCTGTAGTACAACATGGCAGAGTCAATATTTGACTCTTTCCAGGTTTTCGTCTGACTTCCCAAGGCTTTGCATGGTGACTCTGAATTCATAGTAGCCCTTCCCACTGCCATACCATATTATGTCAAACACCGGGTTGCTCCCTCAGGAGATGATTAAGTGCTGGATTGAAAGCTACATGCATTTGTACAGTGGACCACAGTATCCCAATTTATGAAAAAAAATACCAAGTGCTATCAAGCTTCGAGGAACGGGGAAGAGGATACTTCCCACATGATAACTAGGACATGTGATCAGAAGTGACATTATCTATCATGGACATAGTGCCATCAGAGGCACATGAGGGCTTTCATGATCCTGGCTGGGTGGCAAGGTGGTGAAATAAAAAATGGGTCTCTGTGGTGCATATTGCATGTGCATACAGCTCCTAGAAAAACTGATCCAAGTGGAGCTGAGTATCACCATTGCAGGAGCACAGCTACATCCCTGCAGCCCCTCTGGGGTTGTCTTAGCAGCACGTGGCCCCTAATAAGACCCCTCCACTGATTGTCTTGCATTTTGCCATCCATAGTTGCCCAGCCTCCACTGCCTGGTGTCCTCACCTGCAATGGCCGCCTTGGGTTGGTAGCTGGAGAAGACCTTGCTGTCTGTCAGATGGGTGAGCATGGCCACTGTGTGTCCAAGCAGGATCCCCATACCCAGCATCATCAGCAGCATGAAGAAGTAGAGAACTGACCACAGCTGGGACACTTCCATGCTTCTAATGGCCTCAGTGTAGACGATAAAGACCTGGCCCATGCCCTGGACAGCCTGCAGATGATTAATAGACACCAGATACTCGTGTGAGTCAGAGGGGACAAGAGTGGAACACCATAGTTCGGACGTGGAAGGTCTCTCCTCCATGTGTTGCTGCACACTTCCAGGTGTGTAACTGTAACACCAAAAATAAAAACCCAGATACAGATATTGGGGTTCAAGCATCAAGCTGAAGGTCAGAGCAGCAGAGCCGCCAAGACACTAGCACTTACTTCTACCTCAGTCTAAAAGGGGGTGATCCTGTCCCTGCAAGATCTCTAGCAAACCTCAGAATGCTGCCTCTCCTCAGGGTTCCTAGAGACCAAATCTCACAATGCAGCCTGAGACATTGGGTTTCTGTTTTTTATATGCCTCTCTAGAGCTGGGATTAAAGGCATGAGCTCTGGTAATCTTATAGACTGATTCACTCTAGTGTATCCCTGGGGGGTTTCAAACTCACAGAAATCCACCCAAAGCGTGTGCCACCACTGCCTGGCTAGCTGGTATGGATGCTGGGATTAAAGGTATGTGTCACCTTTGGCTGATTGCAATAGCTTTTGACTGGCTTTGCTTTTTGAATCCTCGGGCAAGCTTTGACAAATCATACATAATATATCACCACATATAAATTTGTGGACTTTCAGAGCTGGGCTCTCACTGGAGATAGTAGACCATTGGGTGAGTGCCTTGAAGTTTTGTAGCACGCTGTCACTTCCTGTCTGTTCTTGGCTTCCTTGCCCATCAATAGTTAGAGTCTTAGGCTCATGAGTCTATTGTCATGAATTGTACAATCCTTCTCCACCATGATAGATTGTACCTCTCACTCAGGAGAGCAAAATAAGTACCTCCCTCATGACCGCGTTAGGTATTTGGTTATAGGAACACAATTTTGTATTGAACGATACATAAATGTAAATAAGCTCAGTGGAGTAAGCACAGTGGGAATAGTAGGCTTCAGAAACAGATAAGTATAACATGACTCTGAGATTTTTAACTGAATATTAGATATCACACGACAATTATTTCACTATTATTAGCAGGAGCCATCAATTCTAAACAATGTCCGTGTTAAAATACTCCCTATTGGGCTACTCTGATCTCACTTTCCTGCCCCTGACTACCACCGAAAGCAACACATCAAAGACAATTGGAATCAATGACTTAGAAACAACAATAGTGTTTTCAATGATTAACATAATTATTGGTTTAAATGGTCACTGTAATGTTAATATTGGATTAGTTATGGCTGAAGAGAGAAGGAGTAGACAGGGAGTTATTTCTCATGGTAATTTTATTCAATCAAATGTAGTTTGACTGAAATATGCAAAAATTAGACTAATGGTGTCTGTATACACTGTGAACCTTATTCTATCTTGATGTGTAATGGACTTCAATCGCAGAACAAGCTGCTGAACCTCAGATAATCACATCAGCTAGCCTGTGCGTGCCAGGTAGCCAACTGCTTGAAACAAGGTTCAAAAAAGCAAATACAAGTTTTACCCAACGAGCACTCTGTATACATCATTGCCATTTTCTTTTTAAAATTTATATTTTATATGCATTGGTGTTTTTGCTTGCATGCATGTGTGTGCATGTGTGTGTGCGTGCGTGTGTGTGTGTGTGTGTGTTTGTGTATGTGTGTGAGACAGACAGACCGAGAGAGAGAGACACAAACACACACACAGAGAGAGAGAAATCCTCTGAAGGTTGAGTTAAAGGTAGCTGTAGCATGCCTTGTGGGTGCTGAGAATAGAACCCATGTCCTCTGGAAAACCAGCTAGTTTTCTGAACCACTGAGCCTCATGTCCACTTTCTATACATTATTTTCTTTTCTTTTGGTATCCTGCACATGTTAGGGTAGAACATGTTTAATTTCATTTTGCCCAGTATGTTTTCTCACTATAGAGTCATGCCAGTTAAGGTCTATGAGAGTAATTCTGTCTTACCTGTCTCTCTCCATGCCCTCCTCCTGCCTCCACCCCCTCCCCCTTTGGAGTTAGCTGGCTGAGGCAGAGCAAGGAGACTTCTGTTACTGACAGCCACTAGGTGGTGCTGCTGCCTCCTGAATGAGCCAAAGCTTCCTCCTGTCTGCTGTTTGGGTCACCAGCAGAAGTGCAAGATTCCCGAGTTCCTACCTCCTCCCCATTGCGTTACATCATTTCTAGGATATATCTGTGTCCCTTCTTCAGTCACCCCAAGAGCTGAGGTCCTGGCCTCTCTTTGACTTTATTCTAATCTCAAACATCCACTTCTGGCCTGTCCCGTTCTCCCTGAAAACTGGCATTTTTTTTTCTAGATGACCATGTAAACTTCTTAACCTTGGGTGATCCAGAAACTGGTCACCATATCTTTAAAAGCCTGAAAATGTCATAAGCTGAGGGAGTGCATAAGAGTAGAGGATAAAATAAGTCAGTTTGGAAATGCCACAAATTATAAGCCTTTTCTTTGGTTCACAAACCTTTTCATGGCTGAATACTTGCGAGGGTTGTGGGAAAGGGGGGGAGCCACCATTCTCAATACCTAACTTACTGGAGATGACTCAGTATGTCATGGGACCATGGCTCTTCTTCAAGAGACAGTGGGGAGTGTTTCTCAATGGACAGCCTGCCGTTTAGAGCGTAATGGCTGGTTTTTACCTAAACCAAAACCATCAGAAAAATCTAAGGTAGAGGAAGGCATGGCACAGCTCTTTGACCCAGATCACACCCAAACAACCTCTGAATCCCCTTATATGACCTCACTCAACAGGGCTGGGTGAGTGGAGGGCATGAGTTTCCCCAGGGTTCCTTGTTGCTGCTGTTGCTGCTGCTGGTGCTTGGCAGAAATTTGGAAATCCAAACACCCCACCAGTGGTTCTCAGCATGTAGTCCCAGAACACCAAGGAATGTCTGAGATGTTGGACTTCAACCCAGGCCCCCTCGCTTAAAACATCTTCAAGCACTCGTCCAGTTTTCACAAGATACCCCTATGATATGATAACGCCCAGGCTTGGAGGCTGCCCTAATTAGGAATATCGGCACCAGAAATATATCCCATCACCGGGGAGGTAAAACATATCCCAGTGCTGGCCAGGGCAACAAGGTAAAAAAACTGACACGTCCATGGGCTGTCTTTTCAAACTGGACTCCAGTCAGGTTTCTTGAAAAGCTCTGATGGTGGAAGATCACAGAATCTAGTCCTGGAGACTGAGTCCCATCCCAGAAAGCCACAAATAGAGCAGGGCTAGCAGGCAAACACACCAGGATACAACATGGGAAAGGGGGAAAAAAAAAAGAAACGTTTAGAAAAAGAAACTGTTGGATACAGGTAAACTGAGGAAGTAAGTGATAGCTGAGATCAGAGGGCAGAGACTAAACTGCCAGTTCTGGTATCTAAAACTGAAATGCGCATAGAGGAAAGATGATTTTCTTCTGCATGTTTCCCTACAGATTCTCTGCCCTCTATAGCAGGCAGGTTCTGGAGTCTCCTTACCTCTTTAGCCCATACACTTAGCACACAGCTAGGATCTCCACCACCATGCGGAGCAGCAGGGACAGCGTGCCTGCAGAGTCATTGAAGATGTCAAACCAATATTTCCCAGCCTCTATGGTGAACTCTATGCCGATGGCACAGTTGATGTGGCACACCTGACCAGGAGCACCAGATTGCAGCTCACCTCTCTGAGACTCCCTGAGTCATCCCACATTAGATGTCAACAAGAGCCATAGATACCTAGGTTTGCTGTGGAGGGCGAGTCCCCACATCAGCTTTAAGGGCTGCTTTGCAGGGGATTTCATAGCAGGAAAACAACAACAGTTAGGTTGTTGCACTTTAGGGGACATCATAATGGCTGAAAGTCTAGGAATGCTGAACATACCAAAACATAGCCCTTGAGACTGTGAGAATTGGACTGAAATGTGGTGTGGGGTCCTAGAGAAGGATTGGTTTGGGAGGAAATTACAATTTACATAGCTGCTATCACTTGCTTGGGTCTGGTCATCAACTTTAGCAGATTAAGCCTCCAAAGTAGTAGTCAGGGATCCCTTGTGTACCGGGATGTCAGGGCTTAGTGTTGTCTGATATCTCCCTGTAGTACAACATGGCAGAGTCAATATTTGACTCTTTCCAGGTTTTCTTCTGACTTCCGAAGGCTTTGCATGGTGCCTCTGAATTCATAGTAGCCTTTCCCACTGCCATACCATATTATGTCAAACACTGGGTTGCTCTCTCAGGAGATGATTAAGTGCTAGATTGAGAGCTACATGCATTTGTACAGTGGACCACAGTGTCCCAATTTATGAAAAAAAAAATACCAAGTGCTATCAAGCTTCGAGGAACGGGGAAGAGGATACATCCCACATGATAACTAGGACATGTGATCAGAAGTGACATTATCTATCATGGACATAGTGCCATCAGAAGCACATGAGGGTTTTCATGATCCTGGCTGGGTGGCAAGGTGGTGAAATAAAAAAATGGGTCTCTGTGGTGCATATTGCATGTGCAAACAGCTCCTAGAAAAACTGATCCAAGTGGAGCTGAGTATCACCATTGCAGGAGCACAGCTACATCCCTGCAGCCCCTCTGGGGTTGTCTTAGCAGCACGTGGCCCCTAATAAGACCCCTCCACTGATTGTCTTGCATTTTGCCATCCATAGTTGCCCAGCCTCCACTGCCTGGTGTCCTCACCTGCAATGGCCGCCTTGGGTGGGTAGCTGGAGAAGACCTTGCTGTCTGTCAGATGGGTGAGCATGGCCACTGTGTGTCCAAGCAGGATCCCCATACCCAGCATCATCAGCAGCATGAAGAAGTAGAGAACTGACCACAGCTGGGACACTTCCATGCTTCTAATGGCCTTAGTGTAGACCATAAAGGCCAGGCCCATGCCCTGGACAGCCTGCAGATGATTAATAGACACCAGATACTCGTGTGAGTCAGAGGGGACAAGAGTGGAACACCATAGTTCGGTGTGGAAGGTCTCTCCTCCATGTGTTGCTGCACACTTCCAGGTGTGTAACTGTAACACCAAAAATAAAAACCCAGATACAGATATTGGGGTTCAAGCATCAAGCTGAAGGTCAGAGCAGCAGAGCCGCCAAGACACTAGCACTTACTTCTACCTCAGTCTAAAAGGGGGTGATCCTGTCCCTGCAAGATCTCTAGCAAACCTCAGAATGCTGCCTCTCCTCAGGGTGCCTAGAGACCAAATCTCACAATGCAGCCTGAGACATTGGGTTTCTGTTTTTTATATGCCTCTCTAAAGCTGGGATTAAAGGCATGAGCTCTAGTAATCTTATAGACTGATTCACTCTAGTGTATCCCTGGGGGTTTCAAACTCACAGAAATCCACCCAAAGCGTGTGCCACCACTGCCTGGCTAGCTGGTATGGATGCTGGGATTAAAGGTATGTGTCACCTTTGCCTGATTGCAATAGCTTTTGACTGGCTTTGCTTTTTGAATCCTCGGGCAAGCTTTGACAAATCATACATAATATATCACCACATATAAATTTGTGGACTTTCAGAGCTGGGCTCTCACTGGAGATAGTAGACCATTGGGTGAGTGCCTTGAAGTTTTGTAGCACGCTGTCACTTCCTGTCTGTTCTTGGCTTCCTTGCCCATCAATAGTTAGAGTCTTAGGCTCATGAGTCTATTGTCATGAATTGTACAATCCTTCCCTACCATGATAGATTGTACCTCTCACTCAGGAGAGCAAAATAAGTACCTCCCTCATGACCGCGTTAGGTATTTGGTTATAGCAACACAATTTTTTATTGAACGATACATAAATGTAAATAAGCTCAGTGGAGTAAGCACAGTGGGAATAGTAGGCTTCAGAAACAGATAAGTATAACATGACTCTGAGATTTTTAACTGAATATTAGATATCACACGACAATTATTTCACTATTATTAGCAGGAGCCATCAATTCTAAACACTGTCCGTGTTAAAATACTCCCTATTGGGCTACTCTGATCTCACTTTCCTGCCCCTGACTACCACCGAAAGCAACACATCAAAGACAATTGGAATCAATGACTTAGAAACAACAATAGTGTTTTCAATGATTAACATAATTATTGGTTTAAATGGTCACTGTAATGTTAATATTGGATTAGTTATGGCTGAAGAGAGAAGGAGTAGACAGGGAGTTATTTCTCATGGTAATTCTATTCAATCAAATGTAGTTCGACCGAAATATGCTAAAATTAGACTAATGGTGTCTGTATACACTGTGAACCTTATTCTATCTTGATGTGTAATGGACTTCAATCCTAGAACAAGCTGCTGAATCTCAGATAATCACATCAGCTAGCCTGTGCGTGCCAGGTAGCCAACTGCTTAAAACAAGGTTCAAAAAAAGCAAATACAAGTTTTACCCAGCGAGCACTCTGTATACATCATTGCCATTTTCTTTTTAAAATTTTATTTTATATGCATTGGTGGTTTGCTTGCATGCATGTGTGTGCATGTGTGTGTGCGTGTGTGTGTGTGCGTGTGTGTGTGTGCGTGTGTGTGTTTGTGTATGTGTGTGAGACAGATAGACAGAGAGAGACACACACACACACACACACACAGAGAGAGAGAGAGAGAGAGAGAGAGAGAGAGAGAAATCCTCTGAAGGTTGAGTTAAAGGTAGCTGTAGCATGCCTTGTGGGTGCTGAGAATAGAACCCATGTCCTCTGGAAAAGCAGCTAGTTTTCTGAACCACTGAGCCTCATGTCCACTTTCTATACATTATTTTCTTTTCTTTTGGTATCCTGCACATGTTAGGGTAGAACATGTTTAATTTCATTTTGCCCAGTATGTTTTCTAACTATAGAGTCAAGCCAATTAAGGTCTATGTGAGTAATTCTGTCTTACCTGTCTCTCTCCATGCCCTCCTCCTGCCTCCACCCCCTCCCCTTTGGAGTTAGCTGGCTGAGGCAGAGCAAGGAGACTTCTGTTACTGACAGCCACTAGGTGGTGCTGCTGCCTCCTGAATGAGCCAAAGCTTCCTCCTGTCTACTGTTTGGGTCACCAGCAGAAGTGCTAGATTCCCCGAGTTCCTACCTCCTCCCCATTGCTTTACATCACTTCTAGGATATATCTGTGTCCCTTCTTCAGTCACCCCAAGAGCTGAGGTCCTGGCCTCTCTTTGACTTTATTCTAATCTGAAACATCCACTTCCTGGCCTGTCCCGTTCTCCCTGAAAACTGGCATTTTTTTTTCTAGATGACCATTTAAACTTCTTAACCTTGGGTGATCCAGAAACTGGTCACCATATCTTTTAAAGCTTGAAAATGTCATAAGCTGAGGGAGTGCATAATAGTAGAGGATAAAATAAGTCAGTTTGGAAACGCCACAAATTATAAGCCTTTTCTTTGGTTCACAAACCTTTTCATGGCTGAATACTTGCGAGGGTTGTGGGAAAGGGGGGGAGCCACCATTCTCAATACCTAACTTACTGGAGATGACTCAGTATGTCATGGGACCCTGGCTCTTCTTCAAGAGACAGTGGGGAGTGTTTCTCAATGGACAGCCTGCCGTTTAGAGTGTCATGGCTGGTTTTTACCTAAACCAAAACCATCAGAAAAATGTAAGGTAGAGGAAGGCATGGCACAGCTCTTTGACCCAGATCACACCCAAACAACCTCTGAATCCCCTTATATGACCTCACTCAACAGGGCTGGGTGAGTGGAGGGCATGAGTTTCCCCAGGGTTCCTTGTTGCTGCTGCTGGTGCTGCTGGTGCTTGGCAGAAAATTGGAAATCCAAACACCCCACCAGTGGTTCTCAGCATGTAGTCCCAGAACACCAAGGAATTTCTGAGATGTTGGACTTCAACCCAGGCCCCCTCGCTTAAAACATCTTCAGGCACTCGTCCAGTTTTCACAAGATACCCCTATGATATGATAACGCCCAGGCTTGGAGGCTGCCTAATTAGGAATATCGGCACCAGAAATATATCCCATCACCGGGGAGGTAAAACATATCCCAGTGCTGGCCAGGGCAACAAGGTAAAAAAAACTGACACGTCCATGGGCTGTCTTTTCAAACTGGACTCCAGTCAGGTTTCTTGAAAAGCTCTGATGGTGCAAGATCACAGAATCTAGTCCTGGAGACTGAATCCCATCCCAGAAAGCCACAAATAGAGCAGGGCTAGCAGGCAAACACACCAGGATACAACATGGGAAAGGAAAAAAAAAAAAGGAAACGTTTAGAAAAAGAAACTGTTGGATACAGGTAAACTGAGGAAGTAAGTGATAGCTGAGATCAGAGGGCAGAGACTAAACTGCCAGTTCTGGTATCTAAAACTGAAATGCGCATAGAGGAAAGATGATTTTCTTCTGCATGTTTCCCTACAGATTCTCTGCCCTCTATAGCAGGCAGGTTCTGGAGTCTCCTTACCTCTTTAGCCCATACACTTAGCACACAGCTAGGATCTCCACCACCATGCGGAGCAGCAGGGACAGCGTGCCTGCAGCGTCATTGAAGATGTCAAACCAGTATTTCCCAGCCTCTATGGTGAACTCTATGCCGATGGCACAGTTGATGTGGCACACCTGACCAGGAGCACCAGATTGCAGCTCACCTCTCTGAGACTCCCTGAGTCATCCCACATTAGATGTCAACAAGAGCCATAGATACCTAGGTTTGCTGTGGAGGGCGAGTCCCCACATCAGCTTTAAGGGCTGCTTTGCAGGGGATTTCATAGCAGGAAAACAACAACAGTTAGGTTGTTGCACTTTAGGGGACATCATAATGGCTGAAAGTCTAGGAATGCTGAACATACCAAAACATAGACCTTGAGACTGTGAGAATTGGACTGAAATGTGGTGTGGGGTCCTAGAGAAGGATTGGTTTGGGAGGAAATTACAATTTACATAGCTGCTATCACTTGCTTGGGTCTGGTCATCAACCTTAGCAGATTAAGCCTCCAAAGTAGTAGTCAGGGATCCCTTGTGTACCGGGATGTCAGGGCTTAGTGTTGTCTGATATCTCCCTGTAGTACAACATGGCAGAGTCAATATTTGACTCTTTCCAGGTTTTCGTCTGACTTCCCAAGGCTTTGCATGGTGCCTCTGAATTCATAGTAGCCCTTCCCACTGCCATACCATATTATGTCAAACACTGGGTTGCTCTCTCAGGAGATGATTAAGTGCTAGATTGAGAGCTACATGCATTTGTACAGTGGACCACAGTGTCCCAATTTATGAAAAAAAAAATACCAAGTGCTATCAAGCTTCGAGGAACGGGGAAGAGGATACATCCCACATGATAACTAGGACATGTGATCAGAAGTGACATTATCTATCATGGACATAGTGCCATCAGAAGCACATGAGGGTTTTCATGATCCTGGCTGGGTGGCAAGGTGGTGAAATAAAAAAATGGGTCTCTGTGGTGCATATTGCATGTGCAAACAGCTCCTAGAAAAACTGATCCAAGTGGAGCTGAGTATCACCATTGCAGGAGCACAGCTACATCCCTGCAGCCCCTCTGGGGTTGTCTTAGCAGCACGTGGCCCCTAATAAGACCCCTCCACTGATTGTCTTGCATTTTGCCATCCATAGTTGCCCAGCCTCCACTGCCTGGTGTCCTCACCTGCAATGGCCGCCTTGGGTGGGTAGCTGGAGAAGACCTTGCTGTCTGTCAGATGGGTGAGCATGGCCACTGTGTGTCCAAGCAGGATCCCCATACCCAGCATCATCAGCAGCATGAAGAAGTAGAGAACTGACCACAGCTGGGACACTTCCATGCTTCTAATGGCCTTAGTGTAGACCATAAAGGCCAGGCCCATGCCCTGGACAGCCTGCAGATGATTAATAGACACCAGATACTCGTGTGAGTCAGAGGGGACAAGAGTGGAACACCATAGTTCGGTGTGGAAGGTCTCTCCTCCATGTGTTGCTGCACACTTCCAGGTGTGTAACTGTAACACCAAAAATAAAAACCCAGATACAGATATTGGGGTTCAAGCATCAAGCTGAAGGTCAGAGCAGCAGAGCCGCCAAGACACTAGCACTTACTTCTACCTCAGTCTAAAAGGGGGTGATCCTGTCCCTGCAAGATCTCTAGCAAACCTCAGAATGCTGCCTCTCCTCAGGGTGCCTAGAGACCAAATCTCACAATGCAGCCTGAGACATTGGGTTTCTGTTTTTTATATGCCTCTCTAAAGCTGGGATTAAAGGCATGAGCTCTAGTAATCTTATAGACTGATTCACTCTAGTGTATCCCTGGGGGGTTTCAAACTCACAGAAATCCACCCAAAGCGTGTGCCACCACTGCCTGGCTAGCTGGTATGGATGCTGGGATTAAAGGTATGTGTCACCTTTGCCTGATTGCAATAGCTTTTGACTGGCTTTGCTTTTTGAATCCTCGGGCAAGCTTTGACAAATCATACATAATATATCACCACATATAAATTTGTGGACTTTCAGAGCTGGGCTCTCACTGGAGATAGTAGACCATTGGGTGAGTGCCTTGAAGTTTTGTAGCACGCTGTCACTTCCTGTCTGTTCTTGGCTTCCTTGCCCATCAATAGTTAGAGTCTTAGGCTCATGAGTCTATTGTCATGAATTGTACAATCCTTCCCTACCATGATAGATTGTACCTCTCACTCAGGAGAGCAAAATAAGTACCTCCCTCATGACCGCGTTAGGTATTTGGTTATAGCAACACAATTTTTTATTGAACGATACATAAATGTAAATAAGCTCAGTGGAGTAAGCACAGTGGGAATAGTAGGCTTCAGAAACAGATAAGTATAACATGACTCTGAGATTTTTAACTGAATATTAGATATCACACGACAATTATTTCACTATTATTAGCAGGAGCCATCAATTCTAAACACTGTCCGTGTTAAAATACTCCCTATTGGGCTACTCTGATCTCACTTTCCTGCCCCTGACTACCACCGAAAGCAACACATCAAAGACAATTGGAATCAATGACTTAGAAACAACAATAGTGTTTTCAATGATTAACATAATTATTGGTTTAAATGGTCACTGTAATGTTAATATTGGATTAGTTATGGCTGAAGAGAGAAGGAGTAGACAGGGAGTTATTTCTCATGGTAATTCTATTCAATCAAATGTAGTTCGACCGAAATATGCTAAAATTAGACTAATGGTGTCTGTATACACTGTGAACCTTATTCTATCTTGATGTGTAATGGACTTCAATCCTAGAACAAGCTGCTGAATCTCAGATAATCACATCAGCTAGCCTGTGCGTGCCAGGTAGCCAACTGCTTAAAACAAGGTTCAAAAAAGCAAATACAAGTTTTACCCAGCGAGCACTCTGTATACATCATTGCCATTTTCTTTTTAAAATTTTATTTTATATGCATTGGTGGTTTGCTTGCATGCATGTGTGTGCATGTGTGTGTGCGTGTGTGTGTGTGCGTGTGTGTGTTTGTGTATGTGTGTGAGACAGATAGACAGAGAGAGACACACACACACACACACACACACACACACACACGGAGAGAGAGAGAGAGAGAGAGAGAGAGAGAGAGAGAGAGAAATCCTCTGAAGGTTGAGTTAAAGGTAGCTGTAGCATGCCATGTGGGTGCTGAGAATAGAACCCATGTCCTCTGGAAAAGCAGCTAGTTTTCTGAACCACTGAGCCTCATGTCCACTTTCTATACATTATTTTCTTTTCTTTTGGTATCCTGCACATGTTAGGGTAGAACATGTTTAATTTCATTTTGCCCAGTATGTTTTCTAACTATAGAGTCAAGCCAATTAAGGTCTATGTGAGTAATTCTGTCTTACCTGTCTCTCTCCATGCCCTCCTCCTGCCTCCACCCCCTCCCCTTTGGAGTTAGCTGGCTGAGGCAGAGCAAGGAGACTTCTGTTACTGACAGCCACTAGGTGGTGCTGCTGCCTCCTGAATGAGCCAAAGCTTCCTCCTGTCTACTGTTTGGGTCACCAGCAGAAGTGCTAGATTCCCCCGAGTTCCTACCTCCTCCCCATTGCTTTACATCACTTCTAGGATATATCTGTGTCCCTTCTTCAGTCACCCCAAGAGCTGAGGTCCTGGCCTCTCTTTGACTTTATTCTAATCTGAAACATCCACTTCCTGGCCTGTCCCGTTCTCCCTGAAAACTGGCATTTTTTTTTCTAGATGACCATTTAAACTTCTTAACCTTGGGTGATCCAGAAACTGGTCACCATATCTTTTAAAGCTTGAAAATGTCATAAGCTGAGGGAGTGCATAATAGTAGAGGATAAAATAAGTCAGTTTGGAAACGCCACAAATTATAAGCCTTTTCTTTGGTTCACAAACCTTTTCATGGCTGAATACTTGCGAGGGTTGTGGGAAAGGGGGAGCCACCATTCTCAATACCTAACTTACTGGAGATGACTCAGTATGTCATGGGACCCTGGCTCTTCTTCAAGAGACAGTGGGGAGTGTTTCTCAATGGACAGCCTGCCGTTTAGAGTGTCATGGCTGGTTTTTACCTAAACCAAAACCATCAGAAAAATGTAAGGTAGAGGAAGGCATGGCACAGCTCTTTGACCCAGATCACACCCAAACAACCTCTGAATCCCCTTATATGACCTCACTCAACAGGGCTGGGTGAGTGGAGGGCATGAGTTTCCCCAGGGTTCCTTGTTGCTGCTGCTGGTGCTGCTGGTGCTTGGCAGAAAATTGGAAATCCAAACACCCCACCAGTGGTTCTCAGCATGTAGTCCCAGAACACCAAGGAATTTCTGAGATGTTGGACTTCAACCCAGGCCCCCTCGCTTAAAACATCTTCAGGCACTCGTCCAGTTTTCACAAGATACCCCTATGATATGATAACGCCCAGGCTTGGAGGCTGCCTAATTAGGAATATCGGCACCAGAAATATATCCCATCACCGGGGAGGTAAAACATATCCCAGTGCTGGCCAGGGCAACAAGGTAAAAAAACTGACACGTCCATGGGCTGTCTTTTCAAACTGGACTCCAGTCAGGTTTCTTGAAAAGCTCTGATGGTGCAAGATCACAGAATCTAGTCCTGGAGACTGAATCCCATCCCAGAAAGCCACAAATAGAGCAGGGCTAGCAGGCAAACACACCAGGATACAACATGGGAAAGGAAAAAAAAAAGAAACGTTTAGAAAAAGAAACTGTTGGATACAGGTAAACTGAGGAAGTAAGTGATAGCTGAGATCAGAGGGCAGAGACTAAACTGCCAGTTCTGGTATCTAAAACTGAAATGCGCATAGAGGAAAGATGATTTTCTTCTGCATGTTTCCCTACAGATTCTCTGCCCTCTATAGCAGGCAGGTTCTGGAGTCTCCTTACCTCTTTAGCCCATACACTTAGCACACAGCTAGGATCTCCACCACCATGCGGAGCAGCAGGGACAGCGTGCCTGCAGCGTCATTGAAGATGTCAAACCAGTATTTCCCAGCCTCTATGGTGAACTCTATGCCGATGGCACAGTTGATGTGGCACACCTGACCAGGAGCACCAGATTGCAGCTCACCTCTCTGAGACTCCCTGAGTCATCCCACATTAGATGTCAACAAGAGCCATAGATACCTAGGTTTGCTGTGGAGGGCGAGTCCCCACATCAGCTTTAAGGGCTGCTTTGCAGGGGATTTCATAGCAGGAAAACAACAACAGTTAGGTTGTTGCACTTTAGGGGACATCATAATGGCTGAAAGTCTAGGAATGCTGAACATACCAAAACATAGACCTTGAGACTGTGAGAATTGGACTGAAATGTGGTGTGGGGTCCTAGAGAAGGATTGGTTTGGGAGGAAATTACAATTTACATAGCTGCTATCACTTGCTTGGGTCTGGTCATCAACCTTAGCAGATTAAGCCTCCAAAGTAGTAGTCAGGGATCCCTTGTGTACCGGGATGTCAGGGCTTAGTGTTGTCTGATATCTCCCTGTAGTACAACATGGCAGAGTCAATATTTGACTCTTTCCAGGTTTTCGTCTGACTTCCCAAGGCTTTGCATGGTGCCTCTGAATTCATAGTAGCCTTTCCCACTGCCATACCATATTATGTCAAACACTGGGTTGCTCTCTCAGGAGATGATTAAGTGCTAGATTGAGAGCTACATGCATTTGTACAGTGGACCACAGTGTCCCAATTTATGAAAAAAAAAATACCAAGTGCTATCAAGCTTCGAGGAACGGGGAAGAGGATACATCCCACATGATAACTAGGACATGTGATCAGAAGTGACATTATCTATCATGGACATAGTGCCATCAGAAGCACATGAGGGTTTTCATGATCCTGGCTGGGTGGCAAGGTGGTGAAATAAAAAAATGGGTCTCTGTGGTGCATATTGCATGTGCAAACAGCTCCTAGAAAAACTGATCCAAGTGGAGCTGAGTATCACCATTGCAGGAGCACAGCTACATCCCTGCAGCCCCTCTGGGGTTGTCTTAGCAGCACGTGGCCCCTAATAAGACCCCTCCACTGATTGTCTTGCATTTTGCCATCCATAGTTGCCCAGCCTCCACTGCCTGGTGTCCTCACCTGCAATGGCCGCCTTGGGTGGGTAGCTGGAGAAGACCTTGCTGTCTGTCAGATGGGTGAGCATGGCCACTGTGTGTCCAAGCAGGATCCCCATACCCAGCATCATCAGCAGCATGAAGAAGTAGAGAACTGACCACAGCTGGGACACTTCCATGCTTCTAATGGCCTTAGTGTAGACCATAAAGGCCAGGCCCATGCCCTGGACAGCCTGCAGATGATTAATAGACACCAGATACTCGTGTGAGTCAGAGGGGACAAGAGTGGAACACCATAGTTCGGTGTGGAAGGTCTCTCCTCCATGTGTTGCTGCACACTTCCAGGTGTGTAACTGTAACACCAAAAATAAAAACCCAGATACAGATATTGGGGTTCAAGCATCAAGCTGAAGGTCAGAGCAGCAGAGCCGCCAAGACACTAGCACTTACTTCTACCTCAGTCTAAAAGGGGGTGATCCTGTCCCTGCAAGATCTCTAGCAAACCTCAGAATGCTGCCTCTCCTCAGGGTGCCTAGAGACCAAATCTCACAATGCAGCCTGAGACATTGGGTTTCTGTTTTTTATATGCCTCTCTAAAGCTGGGATTAAAGGCATGAGCTCTAGTAATCTTATAGACTGATTCACTCTAGTGTATCCCTGGGGGGTTTCAAACTCACAGAAATCCACCCAAAGCGTGTGCCACCACTGCCTGGCTAGCTGGTATGGATGCTGGGATTAAAGGTATGTGTCACCTTTGCCTGATTGCAATAGCTTTTGACTGGCTTTGCTTTTTGAATCCTCGGGCAAGCTTTGACAAATCATACATAATATATCACCACATATAAATTTGTGGACTTTCAGAGCTGGGCTCTCACTGGAGATAGTAGACCATTGGGTGAGTGCCTTGAAGTTTTGTAGCACGCTGTCACTTCCTGTCTGTTCTTGGCTTCCTTGCCCATCAATAGTTAGAGTCTTAGGCTCATGAGTCTATTGTCATGAATTGTACAATCCTTCCCTACCATGATAGATTGTACCTCTCACTCAGGAGAGCAAAATAAGTACCTCCCTCATGACCGCGTTAGGTATTTGGTTATAGCAACACAATTTTTTATTGAACGATACATAAATGTAAATAAGCTCAGTGGAGTAAGCACAGTGGGAATAGTAGGCTTCAGAAACAGATAAGTATAACATGACTCTGAGATTTTTAACTGAATATTAGATATCACACGACAATTATTTCACTATTATTAGCAGGAGCCATCAATTCTAAACACTGTCCGTGTTAAAATACTCCCTATTGGGCTACTCTGATCTCACTTTCCTGCCCCTGACTACCACCGAAAGCAACACATCAAAGACAATTGGAATCAATGACTTAGAAACAACAATAGTGTTTTCAATGATTAACATAATTATTGGTTTAAATGGTCACTGTAATGTTAATATTGGATTAGTTATGGCTGAAGAGAGAAGGAGTAGACAGGGAGTTATTTCTCATGGTAATTCTATTCAATCAAATGTAGTTCGACCGAAATATGCTAAAATTAGACTAATGGTGTCTGTATACACTGTGAACCTTATTCTATCTTGATGTGTAATGGACTTCAATCCTAGAACAAGCTGCTGAATCTCAGATAATCACATCAGCTAGCCTGTGCGTGCCAGGTAGCCAACTGCTTAAAACAAGGTTCAAAAAAGCAAATACAAGTTTTACCCAGCGAGCACTCTGTATACATCATTGCCATTTTCTTTTTAAAATTTTATTTTATATGCATTGGTGGTTTGCTTGCATGCATGTGTGTGCATGTGTGTGTGCGTGTGTGTGTGTGGTGTGTGTGTTTGTGTATGTGTGTGAGACAGATAGACAGAGAGAGAGACACACACACACACACACACACACACACAGACAGAGAGGGGGGGGGGAGAGAGAGAGAGAGAGAGAGAGAAATCCTCTGAAGGTTGAGTTAAAGGTAGCTGTAGCATGCCATGTGGGTGCTGAGAATAGAACCCATGTCCTCTGGAAAAGCAGCTAGTTTTCTGAACCACTGAGCCTCATGTCCACTTTCTATACATTATTTTCTTTTCTTTTTGGTATCCTGCACATGTTAGGGTAGAACATGTTTAATTTCATTTTGCCCAGTATGTTTTCTAACTATAGAGTCAAGCCAATTAAGGTCTATGTGAGTAATTCTGTCTTACCTGTCTCTCTCCATGCCCTCCTCCTGCCTCCACCCCCTCCCCTTTGGAGTTAGCTGGCTGAGGCAGAGCAAGGAGACTTCTGTTACTGACAGCCACTAGGTGGTGCTGCTGCCTCCTGAATGAGCCAAAGCTTCCTCCTGTCTACTGTTTGGGTCACCAGCAGAAGTGCTAGATTCCCCGAGTTCCTACCTCCTCCCCATTGCTTTACATCACTTCTAGGATATATCTGTGTCCCTTCTTCAGTCACCCCAAGAGCTGAGGTCCTGGCCTCTCTTTGACTTTATTCTAATCTGAAACATCCACTTCCTGGCCTGTCCCGTTCTCCCTGAAAACTGGCATTTTTTTTTCTAGATGACCATTTAAACTTCTTAACCTTGGGTGATCCAGAAACTGGTCACCATATCTTTTAAAGCTTGAAAATGTCATAAGCTGAGGGAGTGCATAATAGTAGAGGATAAAATAAGTCAGTTTGGAAACGCCACAAATTATAAGCCTTTTCTTTGGTTCACAAACCTTTTCATGGCTGAATACTTGCGAGGGTTGTGGGAAAGGGGGGAGCCACCATTCTCAATACCTAACTTACTGGAGATGACTCAGTATGTCATGGGACCCTGGCTCTTCTTCAAGAGACAGTGGGGAGTGTTTCTCAATGGACAGCCTGCCGTTTAGAGTGTCATGGCTGGTTTTTACCTAAACCAAAACCATCAGAAAAATGTAAGGTAGAGGAAGGCATGGCACAGCTCTTTGACCCAGATCACACCCAAACAACCTCTGAATCCCCTTATATGACCTCACTCAACAGGGCTGGGTGAGTGGAGGGCATGAGTTTCCCCAGGGTTCCTTGTTGCTGCTGCTGGTGCTGCTGGTGCTTGGCAGAAAATTGGAAATCCAAACACCCCACCAGTGGTTCTCAGCATGTAGTCCCAGAACACCAAGGAATTTCTGAGATGTTGGACTTCAACCCAGGCCCCCTCGCTTAAAACATCTTCAGGCACTCGTCCAGTTTTCACAAGATACCCCCTATGATATGATAACGCCCAGGCTTGGAGGCTGCCTAATTAGGAATATCGGCACCAGAAATATATCCCATCACCGGGGAGGTAAAACATATCCCAGTGCTGGCCAGGGCAACAAGGTAAAAAAACTGACACGTCCATGGGCTGTCTTTTCAAACTGGACTCCAGTCAGGTTTCTTGAAAAGCTCTGATGGTGCAAGATCACAGAATCTAGTCCTGGAGACTGAATCCCATCCCAGAAAGCCACAAATAGAGCAGGGCTAGCAGGCAAACACACCAGGATACAACATGGGAAAGGAAAAAAAAAAAAAAGAAACGTTTAGAAAAAGAAACTGTTGGATACAGGTAAACTGAGGAAGTAAGTGATAGCTGAGATCAGAGGGCAGAGACTAAACTGCCAGTTCTGGTATCTAAAACTGAAATGCGCATAGAGGAAAGATGATTTTCTTCTGGATGTTTCCCTACAGATTCTCTGCCCTCTATAGCAGGCAGGTTCTGGAGTCTCCTTACCTCTTTAGCCCATACACTTAGCACACAGCTAGGATCTCCACCACCATGCGGAGCAGCAGGGACAGCGTGCCTGCAGCGTCATTGAAGATGTCAAACCAGTATTTCCCAGCCTCTATGGTGAACTCTATGCCGATGGCACAGTTGATGTGGCACACCTGACCAGGAGCACCAGATTGCAGCTCACCTCTCTGAGACTCCCTGAGTCATCCCACATTAGATGTCAACAAGAGCCATAGATACCTAGGTTTGCTGTGGAGGGCGAGTCCCCACATCAGCTTTAAGGGCTGCTTTGCAGGGGATTTCATAGCAGGAAAACAACAACAGTTAGGTTGTTGCACTTTAGGGGACATCATAATGGCTGAAAGTCTAGGAATGCTGAACATACCAAAACATAGACCTTGAGACTGTGAGAATTGGACTGAAATGTGGTGTGGGGTCCTAGAGAAGGATTGGTTTGGGAGGAAATTACAATTTACATAGCTGCTATCACTTGCTTGGGTCTGGTCATCAACCTTAGCAGATTAAGCCTCCAAAGTAGTAGTCAGGGATCCCTTGTGTACCGGGATGTCAGGGCTTAGTGTTGTCTGATATCTCCCTGTAGTACAACATGGCAGAGTCAATATTTGACTCTTTCCAGGTTTTCGTCTGACTTCCCAAGGCTTTGCATGGTGCCTCTGAATTCATAGTAGCCTTTCCCACTGCCATACCATATTATGTCAAACACTGGGTTGCTCTCTCAGGAGATGATTAAGTGCTAGATTGAGAGCTACATGCATTTGTACAGTGGACCACAGTGTCCCAATTTATGAAAAAAAAAATACCAAGTGCTATCAAGCTTCGAGGAACGGGGAAGAGGATACATCCCACATGATAACTAGGACATGTGATCAGAAGTGACATTATCTATCATGGACATAGTGCCATCAGAAGCACATGAGGGTTTTCATGATCCTGGCTGGGTGGCAAGGTGGTGAAATAAAAAAATGGGTCTCTGTGGTGCATATTGCATGTGCAAACAGCTCCTAGAAAAACTGATCCAAGTGGAGCTGAGTATCACCATTGCAGGAGCACAGCTACATCCCTGCAGCCCCTCTGGGGTTGTCTTAGCAGCACGTGGCCCCTAATAAGACCCCTCCACTGATTGTCTTGCATTTTGCCATCCATAGTTGCCCAGCCTCCACTGCCTGGTGTCCTCACCTGCAATGGCCGCCTTGGGTGGGTAGCTGGAGAAGACCTTGCTGTCTGTCAGATGGGTGAGCATGGCCACTGTGTGTCCAAGCAGGATCCCCATACCCAGCATCATCAGCAGCATGAAGAAGTAGAGAACTGACCACAGCTGGGACACTTCCATGCTTCTAATGGCCTTAGTGTAGACCATAAAGGCCAGGCCCATGCCCTGGACAGCCTGCAGATGATTAATAGACACCAGATACTCGTGTGAGTCAGAGGGGACAAGAGTGGAACACCATAGTTCGGTGTGGAAGGTCTCTCCTCCATGTGTTGCTGCACACTTCCAGGTGTGTAACTGTAACACCAAAAATAAAAACCCAGATACAGATATTGGGGTTCAAGCATCAAGCTGAAGGTCAGAGCAGCAGAGCCGCCAAGACACTAGCACTTACTTCTACCTCAGTCTAAAAGGGGGTGATCCTGTCCCTGCAAGATCTCTAGCAAACCTCAGAATGCTGCCTCTCCTCAGGGTGCCTAGAGACCAAATCTCACAATGCAGCCTGAGACATTGGGTTTCTGTTTTTTATATGCCTCTCTAAAGCTGGGATTAAAGGCATGAGCTCTAGTAATCTTATAGACTGATTCACTCTAGTGTATCCCTGGGGGTTTCAAACTCACAGAAATCCACCCAAAGCGTGTGCCACCACTGCCTGGCTAGCTGGTATGGATGCTGGGATTAAAGGTATGTGTCACCTTTGCCTGATTGCAATAGCTTTTGACTGGCTTTGCTTTTTGAATCCTCGGGCAAGCTTTGACAAATCATACATAATATATCACCACATATAAATTTGTGGACTTTCAGAGCTGGGCTCTCACTGGAGATAGTAGACCATTGGGTGAGTGCCTTGAAGTTTTGTAGCACGCTGTCACTTCCTGTCTGTTCTTGGCTTCCTTGCCCATCAATAGTTAGAGTCTTAGGCTCATGAGTCTATTGTCATGAATTGTACAATCCTTCCCTACCATGATAGATTGTACCTCTCACTCAGGAGAGCAAAATAAGTACCTCCCTCATGACCGCGTTAGGTATTTGGTTATAGCAACACAATTTTTTATTGAACGATACATAAATGTAAATAAGCTCAGTGGAGTAAGCACAGTGGGAATAGTAGGCTTCAGAAACAGATAAGTATAACATGACTCTGAGATTTTTAACTGAATATTAGATATCACACGACAATTATTTCACTATTATTAGCAGGAGCCATCAATTCTAAACACTGTCCGTGTTAAAATACTCCCTATTGGGCTACTCTGATCTCACTTTCCTGCCCCTGACTACCACCGAAAGCAACACATCAAAGACAATTGGAATCAATGACTTAGAAACAACAATAGTGTTTTCAATGATTAACATAATTATTGGTTTAAATGGTCACTGTAATGTTAATATTGGATTAGTTATGGCTGAAGAGAGAAGGAGTAGACAGGGAGTTATTTCTCATGGTAATTCTATTCAATCAAATGTAGTTCGACCGAAATATGCTAAAATTAGACTAATGGTGTCTGTATACACTGTGAACCTTATTCTATCTTGATGTGTAATGGACTTCAATCCTAGAACAAGCTGCTGAATCTCAGATAATCACATCAGCTAGCCTGTGCGTGCCAGGTAGCCAACTGCTTAAAACAAGGTTCAAAAAAGCAAATACAAGTTTTACCCAGCGAGCACTCTGTATACATCATTGCCATTTTCTTTTTAAAATTTTATTTTATATGCATTGGTGGTTTGCTTGCATGCATGTGTGTGCATGTGTGTGTGCGTGTGTGTGTGTGTGTGTGTGTTTGTGTATGTGTGTGAGACAGATAGACAGAGAGAGAGACACACACACACACACACACACACACACAGGGGAGAGAGAGAGAGAGAGAGAGAGAGAGAGAGAGAGAGAGAAATCCTCTGAAGGTTGAGTTAAAGGTAGCTGTAGCATGCCATGTGGGTGCTGAGAATAGAACCCATGTCCTCTGGAAAAGCAGCTAGTTTTCTGAACCACTGAGCCTCATGTCCACTTTCTATACATTATTTTCTTTTCTTTTGGTATCCTGCACATGTTAGGGTAGAACATGTTTAATTTCATTTTGCCCAGTATGTTTTCTAACTATAGAGTCAAGCCAATTAAGGTCTATGTGAGTAATTCTGTCTTACCTGTCTCTCTCCATGCCCTCCTCCTGCCTCCACCCCCTCCCCTTTGGAGTTAGCTGGCTGAGGCAGAGCAAGGAGACTTCTGTTACTGACAGCCACTAGGTGGTGCTGCTGCCTCCTGAATGAGCCAAAGCTTCCTCCTGTCTACTGTTTGGGTCACCAGCAGAAGTGCTAGATTCCCCGAGTTCCTACCTCCCTCCCCCATTGCTTTACATCACTTCTAGGATATATCTGTGTCCCTTCTTCAGTCACCCCAAGAGCTGAGGTCCTGGCCTCTCTTTGACTTTATTCTAATCTGAAACATCCACTTCCTGGCCTGTCCCGTTCTCCCTGAAAACTGGCATTTTTTTTCTAGATGACCATTTAAACTTCTTAACCTTGGGTGATCCAGAAACTGGTCACCATATCTTTTAAAGCTTGAAAATGTCATAAGCTGAGGGAGTGCATAATAGTAGAGGATAAAATAAGTCAGTTTGGAAACGCCACAAATTATAAGCCTTTTCTTTGGTTCACAAACCTTTTCATGGCTGAATACTTGCGAGGGTTGTGGGAAAGGGGGAGCCACCATTCTCAATACCTAACTTACTGGAGATGACTCAGTATGTCATGGGACCCTGGCTCTTCTTCAAGAGACAGTGGGGAGTGTTTCTCAATGGACAGCCTGCCGTTTAGAGTGTCATGGCTGGTTTTTACCTAAACCAAAACCATCAGAAAAATGTAAGGTAGAGGAAGGCATGGCACAGCTCTTTGACCCAGATCACACCCAAACAACCTCTGAATCCCCTTATATGACCTCACTCAACAGGGCTGGGTGAGTGGAGGGCATGAGTTTCCCCAGGGTTCCTTGTTGCTGCTGCTGGTGCTGCTGGTGCTTGGCAGAAAATTGGAAATCCAAACACCCCACCAGTGGTTCTCAGCATGTAGTCCCAGAACACCAAGGAATTTCTGAGATGTTGGACTTCAACCCAGGCCCCCTCGCTTAAAACATCTTCAGGCACTCGTCCAGTTTTCACAAGATACCCCTATGATATGATAACGCCCAGGCTTGGAGGCTGCCCTAATTAGGAATATCGGCACCAGAAATATATCCCATCACCGGGGAGGTAAAACATATCCCAGTGCTGGCCAGGGCAACAAGGTAAAAAAACTGACACGTCCATGGGCTGTCTTTTCAAACTGGACTCCAGTCAGGTTTCTTGAAAAGCTCTGATGGTGGCAAGATCACAGAATCTAGTCCTGGAGACTGAATCCCATCCCAGAAAGCCACAAATAGAGCAGGGCTAGCAGGCAAACACACCAGGATACAACATGGGAAAGGAAAAAAAAAAAGAAACGTTTAGAAAAAGAAACTGTTGGATACAGGTAAACTGAGGAAGTAAGTGATAGCTGAGATCAGAGGGCAGAGACTAAACTGCCAGTTCTGGTATCTAAAACTGAAATGCGCATAGAGGAAAGATGATTTTCTTCTGGATGTTTCCCTACAGATTCTCTGCCCTCTATAGCAGGCAGGTTCTGGAGTCTCCTTACCTCTTTAGCCCATACACTTAGCACACAGCTAGGATCTCCACCACCATGCGGAGCAGCAGGGACAGCGTGCCTGCAGCGTCATTGAAGATGTCAAACCAGTATTTCCCAGCCTCTATGGTGAACTCTATGCCGATGGCACAGTTGATGTGGCACACCTGACCAGGAGCACCAGATTGCAGCTCACCTCTCTGAGACTCCCTGAGTCATCCCACATTAGATGTCAACAAGAGCCATAGATACCTAGGTTTGCTGTGGAGGGCGAGTCCCCACATCAGCTTTAAGGGCTGCTTTGCAGGGGATTTCATAGCAGGAAAACAACAACAGTTAGGTTGTTGCACTTTAGGGGACATCATAATGGCTGAAAGTCTAGGAATGCTGAACATACCAAAACATAGACCTTGAGACTGTGAGAATTGGACTGAAATGTGGTGTGGGGTCCTAGAGAAGGATTGGTTTGGGAGGAAATTACAATTTACATAGCTGCTATCACTTGCTTGGGTCTGGTCATCAACCTTAGCAGATTAAGCCTCCAAAGTAGTAGTCAGGGATCCCTTGTGTACCGGGATGTCAGGGCTTAGTGTTGTCTGATATCTCCCTGTAGTACAACATGGCAGAGTCAATATTTGACTCTTTCCAGGTTTTCGTCTGACTTCCCAAGGCTTTGCATGGTGCCTCTGAATTCATAGTAGCCTTTCCCACTGCCATACCATATTATGTCAAACACTGGGTTGCTCTCTCAGGAGATGATTAAGTGCTAGATTGAGAGCTACATGCATTTGTACAGTGGACCACAGTGTCCCAATTTATGAAAAAAAAAAATACCAAGTGCTATCAAGCTTCGAGGAACGGGGAAGAGGATACATCCCACATGATAACTAGGACATGTGATCAGAAGTGACATTATCTATCATGGACATAGTGCCATCAGAAGCACATGAGGGTTTTCATGATCCTGGCTGGGTGGCAAGGTGGTGAAATAAAAAAATGGGTCTCTGTGGTGCATATTGCATGTGCAAACAGCTCCTAGAAAAACTGATCCAAGTGGAGCTGAGTATCACCATTGCAGGAGCACAGCTACATCCCTGCAGCCCCTCTGGGGTTGTCTTAGCAGCACGTGGCCCCTAATAAGACCCCTCCACTGATTGTCTTGCATTTTGCCATCCATAGTTGCCCAGCCTCCACTGCCTGGTGTCCTCACCTGCAATGGCCGCCTTGGGTGGGTAGCTGGAGAAGACCTTGCTGTCTGTCAGATGGGTGAGCATGGCCACTGTGTGTCCAAGCAGGATCCCCATACCCAGCATCATCAGCAGCATGAAGAAGTAGAGAACTGACCACAGCTGGGACACTTCCATGCTTCTAATGGCCTTAGTGTAGACCATAAAGGCCAGGCCCATGCCCTGGACAGCCTGCAGATGATTAATAGACACCAGATACTCGTGTGAGTCAGAGGGGACAAGAGTGGAACACCATAGTTCGGTGTGGAAGGTCTCTCCTCCATGTGTTGCTGCACACTTCCAGGTGTGTAACTGTAACACCAAAAATAAAAACCCAGATACAGATATTGGGGTTCAAGCATCAAGCTGAAGGTCAGAGCAGCAGAGCCGCCAAGACACTAGCACTTACTTCTACCTCAGTCTAAAAGGGGGTGATCCTGTCCCTGCAAGATCTCTAGCAAACCTCAGAATGCTGCCTCTCCTCAGGGTGCCTAGAGACCAAATCTCACAATGCAGCCTGAGACATTGGGTTTCTGTTTTTTATATGCCTCTCTAAAGCTGGGATTAAAGGCATGAGCTCTAGTAATCTTATAGACTGATTCACTCTAGTGTATCCCTGGGGGTTTCAAACTCACAGAAATCCACCCAAAGCGTGTGCCACCACTGCCTGGCTAGCTGGTATGGATGCTGGGATTAAAGGTATGTGTCACCTTTGCCTGATTGCAATAGCTTTTGACTGGCTTTGCTTTTTGAATCCTCGGGCAAGCTTTGACAAATCATACATAATATATCACCACATATAAATTTGTGGACTTTCAGAGCTGGGCTCTCACTGGAGATAGTAGACCATTGGGTGAGTGCCTTGAAGTTTTGTAGCACGCTGTCACTTCCTGTCTGTTCTTGGCTTCCTTGCCCATCAATAGTTAGAGTCTTAGGCTCATGAGTCTATTGTCATGAATTGTACAATCCTTCCCTACCATGATAGATTGTACCTCTCACTCAGGAGAGCAAAATAAGTACCTCCCCTCATGACCGCGTTAGGTATTTGGTTATAGCAACACAATTTTTTATTGAACGATACATAAATGTAAATAAGCTCAGTGGAGTAAGCACAGTGGGAATAGTAGGCTTCAGAAACAGATAAGTATAACATGACTCTGAGATTTTTAACTGAATATTAGATATCACACGACAATTATTTCACTATTATTAGCAGGAGCCATCAATTCTAAACACTGTCCGTGTTAAAATACTCCCTATTGGGCTACTCTGATCTCACTTTCCTGCCCCTGACTACCACCGAAAGCAACACATCAAAGACAATTGGAATCAATGACTTAGAAACAACAATAGTGTTTTCAATGATTAACATAATTATTGGTTTAAATGGTCACTGTAATGTTAATATTGGATTAGTTATGGCTGAAGAGAGAAGGAGTAGACAGGGAGTTATTTCTCATGGTAATTCTATTCAATCAAATGTAGTTCGACCGAAATATGCTAAAATTAGACTAATGGTGTCTGTATACACTGTGAACCTTATTCTATCTTGATGTGTAATGGACTTCAATCCTAGAACAAGCTGCTGAATCTCAGATAATCACATCAGCTAGCCTGTGCGTGCCAGGTAGCCAACTGCTTAAAACAAGGTTCAAAAAAGCAAATACAAGTTTTACCCAGCGAGCACTCTGTATACATCATTGCCATTTTCTTTTTAAAATTTTATTTTATATGCATTGGTGGTTTGCTTGCATGCATGTGTGTGCATGTGTGTGTGCGTGTGTGTGTGTGCGTGTGTGTGTTTGTGTATGTGTGTGAGACAGATAGACAGAGAGAGAGACACACACACACACACACACACACACACACACGAGAGAGAGAGAGAGAGAGAGAGAGAGAGAGAGAAATCCTCTGAAGGTTGAGTTAAAGGTAGCTGTAGCATGCCATGTGGGTGCTGAGAATAGAACCCATGTCCTCTGGAAAAGCAGCTAGTTTTCTGAACCACTGAGCCTCATGTCCACTTTCTATACATTATTTTCTTTTCTTTTGGTATCCTGCACATGTTAGGGTAGAACATGTTTAATTTCATTTTGCCCAGTATGTTTTCTAACTATAGAGTCAAGCCAATTAAGGTCTATGTGAGTAATTCTGTCTTACCTGTCTCTCTCCATGCCCTCCCTCCTGCCTCCACCCCCTCCCCTTTGGAGTTAGCTGGCTGAGGCAGAGCAAGGAGACTTCTGTTACTGACAGCCACTAGGTGGTGCTGCTGCCTCCTGAATGAGCCAAAGCTTCCTCCTGTCTACTGTTTGGGTCACCAGCAGAAGTGCTAGATTCCCCGAGTTCCTACCTCCTCCCCATTGCTTTACATCACTTCTAGGATATATCTGTGTCCCTTCTTCAGTCACCCCAAGAGCTGAGGTCCTGGCCTCTCTTTGACTTTATTCTAATCTGAAACATCCACTTCCTGGCCTGTCCCGTTCTCCCTGAAAACTGGCATTTTTTTTCTAGATGACCATTTAAACTTCTTAACCTTGGGTGATCCAGAAACTGGTCACCATATCTTTTAAAGCTTGAAAATGTCATAAGCTGAGGGAGTGCATAATAGTAGAGGATAAAATAAGTCAGTTTGGAAACGCCACAAATTATAAGCCTTTTCTTTGGTTCACAAACCTTTTCATGGCTGAATACTTGCGAGGGTTGTGGGAAAGGGGGGAGCCACCATTCTCAATACCTAACTTACTGGAGATGACTCAGTATGTCATGGGACCCTGGCTCTTCTTCAAGAGACAGTGGGGAGTGTTTCTCAATGGACAGCCTGCCGTTTAGAGTGTCATGGCTGGTTTTTACCTAAACCAAAACCATCAGAAAAATGTAAGGTAGAGGAAGGCATGGCACAGCTCTTTGACCCAGATCACACCCAAACAACCTCTGAATCCCCTTATATGACCTCACTCAACAGGGCTGGGTGAGTGGAGGGCATGAGTTTCCCCAGGGTTCCTTGTTGCTGCTGCTGGTGCTGCTGGTGCTTGGCAGAAAATTGGAAATCCAAACACCCCACCAGTGGTTCTCAGCATGTAGTCCCAGAACACCAAGGAATTTCTGAGATGTTGGACTTCAACCCAGGCCCCCTCGCTTAAAACATCTTCAGGCACTCGTCCAGTTTTCACAAGATACCCCTATGATATGATAACGCCCAGGCTTGGAGGCTGCCTAATTAGGAATATCGGCACCAGAAATATATCCCATCACCGGGGAGGTAAAACATATCCCAGTGCTGGCCAGGGCAACAAGGTAAAAAAACTGACACGTCCATGGGCTGTCTTTTCAAACTGGACTCCAGTCAGGTTTCTTGAAAAGCTCTGATGGTGCAAGATCACAGAATCTAGTCCTGGAGACTGAATCCCATCCCAGAAAGCCACAAATAGAGCAGGGCTAGCAGGCAAACACACCAGGATACAACATGGGAAAGGAAAAAAAAAAGAAACGTTTAGAAAAAGAAACTGTTGGATACAGGTAAACTGAGGAAGTAAGTGATAGCTGAGATCAGAGGGCAGAGACTAAACTGCCAGTTCTGGTATCTAAAACTGAAATGCGCATAGAGGAAAGATGATTTTCTTCTGGATGTTTCCCTACAGATTCTCTGCCCTCTATAGCAGGCAGGTTCTGGAGTCTCCTTACCTCTTTAGCCCATACACTTAGCACACAGCTAGGATCTCCACCACCATGCGGAGCAGCAGGGACAGCGTGCCTGCAGCGTCATTGAAGATGTCAAACCAGTATTTCCCAGCCTCTATGGTGAACTCTATGCCGATGGCACAGTTGATGTGGCACACCTGACCAGGAGCACCAGATTGCAGCTCACCTCTCTGAGACTCCCTGAGTCATCCCACATTAGATGTCAACAAGAGCCATAGATACCTAGGTTTGCTGTGGAGGGCGAGTCCCCACATCAGCTTTAAGGGCTGCTTTGCAGGGGATTTCATAGCAGGAAAACAACAACAGTTAGGTTGTTGCACTTTAGGGGACATCATAATGGCTGAAAGTCTAGGAATGCTGAACATACCAAAACATAGACCTTGAGACTGTGAGAATTGGACTGAAATGTGGTGTGGGGTCCTAGAGAAGGATTGGTTTGGGAGGAAATTACAATTTACATAGCTGCTATCACTTGCTTGGGTCTGGTCATCAACCTTAGCAGATTAAGCCTCCAAAGTAGTAGTCAGGGATCCCTTGTGTACCGGGATGTCAGGGCTTAGTGTTGTCTGATATCTCCCTGTAGTACAACATGGCAGAGTCAATATTTGACTCTTTCCAGGTTTTCGTCTGACTTCCCAAGGCTTTGCATGGTGCCTCTGAATTCATAGTAGCCTTTCCCACTGCCATACCATATTATGTCAAACACTGGGTTGCTCTCTCAGGAGATGATTAAGTGCTAGATTGAGAGCTACATGCATTTGTACAGTGGACCACAGTGTCCCAATTTATGAAAAAAAAAATACCAAGTGCTATCAAGCTTCGAGGAACGGGGAAGAGGATACATCCCACATGATAACTAGGACATGTGATCAGAAGTGACATTATCTATCATGGACATAGTGCCATCAGAAGCACATGAGGGTTTTCATGATCCTGGCTGGGTGGCAAGGTGGTGAAATAAAAAAATGGGTCTCTGTGGTGCATATTGCATGTGCAAACAGCTCCTAGAAAAACTGATCCAAGTGGAGCTGAGTATCACCATTGCAGGAGCACAGCTACATCCCTGCAGCCCCTCTGGGGTTGTCTTAGCAGCACGTGGCCCCTAATAAGACCCCTCCACTGATTGTCTTGCATTTTGCCATCCATAGTTGCCCAGCCTCCACTGCCTGGTGTCCTCACCTGCAATGGCCGCCTTGGGTGGGTAGCTGGAGAAGACCTTGCTGTCTGTCAGATGGGTGAGCATGGCCACTGTGTGTCCAAGCAGGATCCCCATACCCAGCATCATCAGCAGCATGAAGAAGTAGAGAACTGACCACAGCTGGGACACTTCCATGCTTCTAATGGCCTTAGTGTAGACCATAAAGGCCAGGCCCATGCCCTGGACAGCCTGCAGATGATTAATAGACACCAGATACTCGTGTGAGTCAGAGGGGACAAGAGTGGAACACCATAGTTCGGTGTGGAAGGTCTCTCCTCCATGTGTTGCTGCACACTTCCAGGTGTGTAACTGTAACACCAAAAATAAAAACCCAGATACAGATATTGGGGTTCAAGCATCAAGCTGAAGGTCAGAGCAGCAGAGCCGCCAAGACACTAGCACTTACTTCTACCTCAGTCTAAAAGGGGGTGATCCTGTCCCTGCAAGATCTCTAGCAAACCTCAGAATGCTGCCTCTCCTCAGGGTGCCTAGAGACCAAATCTCACAATGCAGCCTGAGACATTGGGTTTCTGTTTTTTATATGCCTCTCTAAAGCTGGGATTAAAGGCATGAGCTCTAGTAATCTTATAGACTGATTCACTCTAGTGTATCCCTGGGGGGTTTCAAACTCACAGAAATCCACCCAAAGCGTGTGCCACCACTGCCTGGCTAGCTGGTATGGATGCTGGGATTAAAGGTATGTGTCACCTTTGCCTGATTGCAATAGCTTTTGACTGGCTTTGCTTTTTGAATCCTCGGGCAAGCTTTGACAAATCATACATAATATATCACCACATATAAATTTGTGGACTTTCAGAGCTGGGCTCTCACTGGAGATAGTAGACCATTGGGTGAGTGCCTTGAAGTTTTGTAGCACGCTGTCACTTCCTGTCTGTTCTTGGCTTCCTTGCCCATCAATAGTTAGAGTCTTAGGCTCATGAGTCTATTGTCATGAATTGTACAATCCTTCCCTACCATGATAGATTGTACCTCTCACTCAGGAGAGCAAAATAAGTACCTCCCTCATGACCGCGTTAGGTATTTGGTTATAGCAACACAATTTTTTATTGAACGATACATAAATGTAAATAAGCTCAGTGGAGTAAGCACAGTGGGAATAGTAGGCTTCAGAAACAGATAAGTATAACATGACTCTGAGATTTTTAACTGAATATTAGATATCACACGACAATTATTTCACTATTATTAGCAGGAGCCATCAATTCTAAACACTGTCCGTGTTAAAATACTCCCTATTGGGCTACTCTGATCTCACTTTCCTGCCCCTGACTACCACCGAAAGCAACACATCAAAGACAATTGGAATCAATGACTTAGAAACAACAATAGTGTTTTCAATGATTAACATAATTATTGGTTTAAATGGTCACTGTAATGTTAATATTGGATTAGTTATGGCTGAAGAGAGAAGGAGTAGACAGGGAGTTATTTCTCATGGTAATTCTATTCAATCAAATGTAGTTCGACCGAAATATGCTAAAATTAGACTAATGGTGTCTGTATACACTGTGAACCTTATTCTATCTTGATGTGTAATGGACTTCAATCCTAGAACAAGCTGCTGAATCTCAGATAATCACATCAGCTAGCCTGTGCGTGCCAGGTAGCCAACTGCTTAAAACAAGGTTCAAAAAAGCAAATACAAGTTTTACCCAGCGAGCACTCTGTATACATCATTGCCATTTTCTTTTTAAAATTTTATTTTATATGCATTGGTGGTTTGCTTGCATGCATGTGTGTGCATGTGTGTGTGCGTGTGTGTGTGTGCGTGTGTGTGTTTGTGTATGTGTGTGAGACAGATAGACAGAGAGAGACACACACACACACACACACACAGAGAGAGAGAGAGAGAGAGAGAGAGAGAGAGAGAGAGAGAGAAATCCTCTGAAGGTTGAGTTAAAGGTAGCTGTAGCATGCCATGTGGGTGCTGAGAATAGAACCCATGTCCTCTGGAAAAGCAGCTAGTTTTCTGAACCACTGAGCCTCATGTCCACTTTCTATACATTATTTTCTTTTCTTTTGGTATCCTGCACATGTTAGGGTAGAACATGTTTAATTTCATTTTGCCCAGTATGTTTTCTAACTATAGAGTCAAGCCAATTAAGGTCTATGTGAGTAATTCTGTCTTACCTGTCTCTCTCCATGCCCTCCTCCTGCCTCCACCCCCTCCCCTTTGGAGTTAGCTGGCTGAGGCAGAGCAAGGAGACTTCTGTTACTGACAGCCACTAGGTGGTGCTGCTGCCTCCTGAATGAGCCAAAGCTTCCTCCTGTCTACTGTTTGGGTCACCAGCAGAAGTGCTAGATTCCCCGAGTTCCTACCTCCTCCCCATTGCTTTACATCACTTCTAGGATATATCTGTGTCCCTTCTTCAGTCACCCCAAGAGCTGAGGTCCTGGCCTCTCTTTGACTTTATTCTAATCTGAAACATCCACTTCCTGGCCTGTCCCGTTCTCCCTGAAAACTGGCATTTTTTTTTTCTAGATGACCATTTAAACTTCTTAACCTTGGGTGATCCAGAAACTGGTCACCATATCTTTTAAAGCTTGAAAATGTCATAAGCTGAGGGAGTGCATAATAGTAGAGGATAAAATAAGTCAGTTTGGAAACGCCACAAATTATAAGCCTTTTCTTTGGTTCACAAACCTTTTCATGGCTGAATACTTGCGAGGGTTGTGGGAAAGGGGGGAGCCACCATTCTCAATACCTAACTTACTGGAGATGACTCAGTATGTCATGGGACCCTGGCTCTTCTTCAAGAGACAGTGGGGAGTGTTTCTCAATGGACAGCCTGCCGTTTAGAGTGTCATGGCTGGTTTTTACCTAAACCAAAACCATCAGAAAAATGTAAGGTAGAGGAAGGCATGGCACAGCTCTTTGACCCAGATCACACCCAAACAACCTCTGAATCCCCTTATATGACCTCACTCAACAGGGCTGGGTGAGTGGAGGGCATGAGTTTCCCCAGGGTTCCTTGTTGCTGCTGCTGGTGCTGCTGGTGCTTGGCAGAAAATTGGAAATCCAAACACCCCACCAGTGGTTCTCAGCATGTAGTCCCAGAACACCAAGGAATTTCTGAGATGTTGGACTTCAACCCAGGCCCCCTCGCTTAAAACATCTTCAGGCACTCGTCCAGTTTTCACAAGATACCCCTATGATATGATAACGCCCAGGCTTGGAGGCTGCCTAATTAGGAATATCGGCACCAGAAATATATCCCATCACCGGGGAGGTAAAACATATCCCAGTGCTGGCCAGGGCAACAAGGTAAAAAAACTGACACGTCCATGGGCTGTCTTTTCAAACTGGACTCCAGTCAGGTTTCTTGAAAAGCTCTGATGGTGCAAGATCACAGAATCTAGTCCTGGAGACTGAATCCCATCCCAGAAAGCCACAAATAGAGCAGGGCTAGCAGGCAAACACACCAGGATACAACATGGGAAAGGAAAAAAAAAAAGAAACGTTTAGAAAAAGAAACTGTTGGATACAGGTAAACTGAGGAAGTAAGTGATAGCTGAGATCAGAGGGCAGAGACTAAACTGCCAGTTCTGGTATCTAAAACTGAAATGCGCATAGAGGAAAGATGATTTTCTTCTGGATGTTTCCCTACAGATTCTCTGCCCTCTATAGCAGGCAGGTTCTGGAGTCTCCTTACCTCTTTAGCCCATACACTTAGCACACAGCTAGGATCTCCACCACCATGCGGAGCAGCAGGGACAGCGTGCCTGCAGCGTCATTGAAGATGTCAAACCAGTATTTCCCAGCCTCTATGGTGAACTCTATGCCGATGGCACAGTTGATGTGGCACACCTGACCAGGAGCACCAGATTGCAGCTCACCTCTCTGAGACTCCCTGAGTCATCCCACATTAGATGTCAACAAGAGCCATAGATACCTAGGGTTTGCTGTGGAGGGCGAGTCCCCACATCAGCTTTAAGGGCTGCTTTGCAGGGGATTTCATAGCAGGAAAACAACAACAGTTAGGTTGTTGCACTTTAGGGGACATCATAATGGCTGAAAGTCTAGGAATGCTGAACATACCAAAACATAGACCTTGAGACTGTGAGAATTGGACTGAAATGTGGTGTGGGGTCCTAGAGAAGGATTGGTTTGGGAGGAAATTACAATTTACATAGCTGCTATCACTTGCTTGGGTCTGGTCATCAACCTTAGCAGATTAAGCCTCCAAAGTAGTAGTCAGGGATCCCTTGTGTACCGGGATGTCAGGGCTTAGTGTTGTCTGATATCTCCCTGTAGTACAACATGGCAGAGTCAATATTTGACTCTTTCCAGGTTTTCGTCTGACTTCCCAAGGCTTTGCATGGTGCCTCTGAATTCATAGTAGCCTTTCCCACTGCCATACCATATTATGTCAAACACTGGGTTGCTCTCTCAGGAGATGATTAAGTGCTAGATTGAGAGCTACATGCATTTGTACAGTGGACCACAGTGTCCCAATTTATGAAAAAAAAAATACCAAGTGCTATCAAGCTTCGAGGAACGGGGAAGAGGATACATCCCACATGATAACTAGGACATGTGATCAGAAGTGACATTATCTATCATGGACATAGTGCCATCAGAAGCACATGAGGGTTTTCATGATCCTGGCTGGGTGGCAAGGTGGTGAAATAAAAAAAATGGGTCTCTGTGGTGCATATTGCATGTGCAAACAGCTCCTAGAAAAACTGATCCAAGTGGAGCTGAGTATCACCATTGCAGGAGCACAGCTACATCCCTGCAGCCCCTCTGGGGTTGTCTTAGCAGCACGTGGCCCCTAATAAGACCCCTCCACTGATTGTCTTGCATTTTGCCATCCATAGTTGCCCAGCCTCCACTGCCTGGTGTCCTCACCTGCAATGGCCGCCTTGGGTGGGTAGCTGGAGAAGACCTTGCTGTCTGTCAGATGGGTGAGCATGGCCACTGTGTGTCCAAGCAGGATCCCCATACCCAGCATCATCAGCAGCATGAAGAAGTAGAGAACTGACCACAGCTGGGACACTTCCATGCTTCTAATGGCCTTAGTGTAGACCATAAAGGCCAGGCCCATGCCCTGGACAGCCTGCAGATGATTAATAGACACCAGATACTCGTGTGAGTCAGAGGGGACAAGAGTGGAACACCATAGTTCGGTGTGGAAGGTCTCTCCTCCATGTGTTGCTGCACACTTCCAGGTGTGTAACTGTAACACCAAAAATAAAAACCCAGATACAGATATTGGGGTTCAAGCATCAAGCTGAAGGTCAGAGCAGCAGAGCCGCCAAGACACTAGCACTTACTTCTACCTCAGTCTAAAAGGGGGTGATCCTGTCCCTGCAAGATCTCTAGCAAACCTCAGAATGCTGCCTCTCCTCAGGGTGCCTAGAGACCAAATCTCACAATGCAGCCTGAGACATTGGGTTTCTGTTTTTTATATGCCTCTCTAAAGCTGGGATTAAAGGCATGAGCTCTAGTAATCTTATAGACTGATTCACTCTAGTGTATCCCTGGGGGGTTTCAAACTCACAGAAATCCACCCAAAGCGTGTGCCACCACTGCCTGGCTAGCTGGTATGGATGCTGGGATTAAAGGTATGTGTCACCTTTGCCTGATTGCAATAGCTTTTGACTGGCTTTGCTTTTTGAATCCTCGGGCAAGCTTTGACAAATCATACATAATATATCACCACATATAAATTTGTGGACTTTCAGAGCTGGGCTCTCACTGGAGATAGTAGACCATTGGGTGAGTGCCTTGAAGTTTTGTAGCACGCTGTCACTTCCTGTCTGTTCTTGGCTTCCTTGCCCATCAATAGTTAGAGTCTTAGGCTCATGAGTCTATTGTCATGAATTGTACAATCCTTCCCTACCATGATAGATTGTACCTCTCACTCAGGAGAGCAAAATAAGTACCTCCCTCATGACCGCGTTAGGTATTTGGTTATAGCAACACAATTTTTTATTGAACGATACATAAATGTAAATAAGCTCAGTGGAGTAAGCACAGTGGGAATAGTAGGCTTCAGAAACAGATAAGTATAACATGACTCTGAGATTTTTAACTGAATATTAGATATCACACGACAATTATTTCACTATTATTAGCAGGAGCCATCAATTCTAAACACTGTCCGTGTTAAAATACTCCCTATTGGGCTACTCTGATCTCACTTTCCTGCCCCTGACTACCACCGAAAGCAACACATCAAAGACAATTGGAATCAATGACTTAGAAACAACAATAGTGTTTTCAATGATTAACATAATTATTGGTTTAAATGGTCACTGTAATGTTAATATTGGATTAGTTATGGCTGAAGAGAGAAGGAGTAGACAGGGAGTTATTTCTCATGGTAATTCTATTCAATCAAATGTAGTTCGACCGAAATATGCTAAAATTAGACTAATGGTGTCTGTATACACTGTGAACCTTATTCTATCTTGATGTGTAATGGACTTCAATCCTAGAACAAGCTGCTGAATCTCAGATAATCACATCAGCTAGCCTGTGCGTGCCAGGTAGCCAACTGCTTAAAAACAAGGTTCAAAAAAGCAAATACAAGTTTTACCCAGCGAGCACTCTGTATACATCATTGCCATTTTCTTTTTAAAATTTTATTTTATATGCATTGGTGGTTTGCTTGCATGCATGTGTGTGCATGTGTGTGTGCGTGTGTGTGTGTGCGTGTGTGTGTTTGTGTATGTGTGTGAGACAGATAGACAGAGAGAGACACACACACACACACACACACACGACACAGAGAGAGAGAGAGAGAGAGAGAGAGAGAGAAGAGAGAGAGAGAGAGAGAGAGAAATCCTCTGAAGGTTGAGTTAAAGGTAGCTGTAGCATGCCATGTGGGTGCTGAGAATAGAACCCATGTCCTCTGGAAAAGCAGCTAGTTTTCTGAACCACTGAGCCTCATGTCCACTTTCTATACATTATTTTCTTTTCTTTTGGTATCCTGCACATGTTAGGGTAGAACATGTTTAATTTCATTTTGCCCAGTATGTTTTCTAACTATAGAGTCAAGCCAATTAAGGTCTATGTGAGTAATTCTGTCTTACCTGTCTCTCTCCATGCCCTCCTCCTGCCTCCACCCCCTCCCCTTTGGAGTTAGCTGGCTGAGGCAGAGCAAGGAGACTTCTGTTACTGACAGCCACTAGGTGGTGCTGCTGCCTCCTGAATGAGCCAAAGCTTCCTCCTGTCTACTGTTTGGGTCACCAGCAGAAGTGCTAGATTCCCGAGTTCCTACCTCCTCCCCATTGCTTTACATCACTTCTAGGATATATCTGTGTCCCTTCTTCAGTCACCCCAAGAGCTGAGGTCCTGGCCTCTCTTTGACTTTATTCTAATCTGAAACATCCACTTCCTGGCCTGTCCCGTTCTCCCTGAAAACTGGCATTTTTTTTTCTAGATGACCATTTAAACTTCTTAACCTTGGGTGATCCAGAAACTGGTCACCATATCTTTTAAAGCTTGAAAATGTCATAAGCTGAGGGAGTGCATAATAGTAGAGGATAAAATAAGTCAGTTTGGAAACGCCACAAATTATAAGCCTTTTCTTTGGTTCACAAACCTTTTCATGGCTGAATACTTGCGAGGGTTGTGGGAAAGGGGGGAGCCACCATTCTCAATACCTAACTTACTGGAGATGACTCAGTATGTCATGGGACCCTGGCTCTTCTTCAAGAGACAGTGGGGAGTGTTTCTCAATGGACAGCCTGCCGTTTAGAGTGTCATGGCTGGTTTTTACCTAAACCAAAACCATCAGAAAAATGTAAGGTAGAGGAAGGCATGGCACAGCTCTTTGACCCAGATCACACCCAAACAACCTCTGAATCCCCTTATATGACCTCACTCAACAGGGCTGGGTGAGTGGAGGGCATGAGTTTCCCAGGGTTCCTTGTTGCTGCTGCTGGTGCTGCTGGTGCTTGGCAGAAAATTGGAAATCCAAACACCCCACCAGTGGTTCTCAGCATGTAGTCCCAGAACACCAAGGAATTTCTGAGATGTTGGACTTCAACCCAGGCCCCCTCGCTTAAAACATCTTCAGGCACTCGTCCAGTTTTCACAAGATACCCCTATGATATGATAACGCCCAGGCTTGAGGCTGCCCTAATTAGGAATATCGGCACCAGAAATATATCCCATCACCGGGGAGGTAAAACATATCCCAGTGCTGGCCAGGGCAACAAGGTAAAAAAACTGACACGTCCATGGGCTGTCTTTTCAAACTGGACTCCAGTCAGGTTTCTTGAAAAGCTCTGATGGTGCAAGATCACAGAATCTAGTCCTGGAGACTGAATCCCATCCCAGAAAGCCACAAATAGAGCAGGGCTAGCAGGCAAACACACCAGGATACAACATGGGAAAGGAAAAAAAAAAAAGAAACGTTTAGAAAAAGAAACTGTTGGATACAGGTAAACTGAGGAAGTAAGTGATAGCTGAGATCAGAGGGCAGAGACTAAACTGCCAGTTCTGGTATCTAAAACTGAAATGCGCATAGAGGAAAGATGATTTTCTTCTGGATGTTTCCCTACAGATTCTCTGCCCTCTATAGCAGGCAGGTTCTGGAGTCTCCTTACCTCTTTAGCCCATACACTTAGCACACAGCTAGGATCTCCACCACCATGCGGAGCAGCAGGGACAGCGTGCCTGCAGCGTCATTGAAGATGTCAAACCAGTATTTCCCAGCCTCTATGGTGAACTCTATGCCGATGGCACAGTTGATGTGGCACACCTGACCAGGAGCACCAGATTGCAGCTCACCTCTCTGAGACTCCCTGAGTCATCCCACATTAGATGTCAACAAGAGCCATAGATACCTAGGTTTGCTGTGGAGGGCGAGTCCCCACATCAGCTTTAAGGGCTGCTTTGCAGGGGATTTCATAGCAGGAAAACAACAACAGTTAGGTTGTTGCACTTTAGGGGACATCATAATGGCTGAAAGTCTAGGAATGCTGAACATACCAAAACATAGACCTTGAGACTGTGAGAATTGGACTGAAATGTGGTGTGGGGTCCTAGAGAAGGATTGGTTTGGGAGGAAATTACAATTTACATAGCTGCTATCACTTGCTTGGGTCTGGTCATCAACCTTAGCAGATTAAGCCTCCAAAGTAGTAGTCAGGGATCCCTTGTGTACCGGGATGTCAGGGCTTAGTGTTGTCTGATATCTCCCTGTAGTACAACATGGCAGAGTCAATATTTGACTCTTTCCAGGTTTTCGTCTGACTTCCCAAGGCTTTGCATGGTGCCTCTGAATTCATAGTAGCCCTTCCCACTGCCATACCATATTATGTCAAACACCAGGTTGCTCCCTCAGGAGATGATTAAGTGCTGGATTGAGAGCTACATGCATTTGTACAGTGGACCACAGTGTCCCAATTTATGAAAAAAAAAATACCAAGTGCTATCAAGCTTTGAGGAACGGGGGAAGAGGATACTTCCCACATGATAACTAGGACATGTGATCAGAAGTGACATTATCTATCATGGACATAGTGCCATCAGAGGCACATGAGGGTTTTCATGATCCTGGCTGGGTGGCAAGGTGGTGAAATAAAAAAATGGGTCTCTGTGGTGCATATTGCATGTGCAAACAGCTCCTAGAAAAACTGATCCAAGTGGAGCTGAGTATCACCATTGCAGGAGCACAGCTACATCCCTGCAGCCCCTCTGGGGTTGTCTTAGCAGCACGTGGCCCCTAATAAGACCCCTCCACTGATTGTCTTGCATTTTGCCATCCATAGTTGCCCAGCCTCCACTGCCTGGTGTCCTCACCTGCAATGGCCGCCTTGGGTTGGTAGCTGGAGAAGACCTTGCTGTCTGTCAGATGGGTGAGCATGGCCACTGTGTGTCCAAGCAGGATCCCCATACCCAGCATCATCAGCAGCATGAAGAAGAAGAGAACTGACCACAGCTGGGACACTTCCATGCTTCTAATGGCCTCAGTGTAGACGATAAAGACCAGGCCCATGCCCTGGACAGCCTGCAGATGATTAATAGACACCAGATACTCGTGTGAGTCAGAGGGGACAAGAGTGGAACACCATAGTTCGGACATGGAAGGTCTCTCCTCCATGTGTTGCTGCACACTTCCAGGTGTGTAACTGTAACACCAAAAATAAAAACCCAGAGACAGATATTGGGGTTCAAGCATCAAGCTGAAGGTCAGAGCAGCAAAGCAGCCAAGACACTAGCCCTTACTTCTACCTCAGTCTAAAAGGTGGTGATCCTGTCCCTGCAAGATCTCTAGCAAACCTCAGAATGCTGCCTCTCCTCAGGGTGCCTAGAGACCAAATCTCACAATGCAGCCTGAGACATTGGGTTTCTGTTTTTTATATGCTCTCTAGAGCTGGGATTAAAGGCATGAGCTCTGGTAATCTTATAGACTGATTCACTCTAGTGTATCCCTGGGAGGTTTCAACCACAATCAAAGAAAACCACAAAACGTGTGCCACCACTGCCTGGCTAGCTGGTATGGATGCTGGGATTAAAGGTATGTGTCACCTTTGCCTGATTGCAATAGCTTGCGACTGGCTTTGCTTTTTGAATCCTCGGGCAAGCTTTGACAAATCATACATAATATATCACCACATATAAATTTGTGGACTTTCAGAGCTGGGCTCTAACTGGAGATAGTAGACCATTGGGTGAGTGCCTTGAAGTTTTGTAGCACGCTGTCACTTCCTGTCTGTTCTTGGCTCCTTGCCCATCAATAGTTAGAGTCTTAGGCTCATGAGTCTATTGTCATGATTTGTACAATTCTTCTCCACCTTGATAGATTGTACCCCCCACTCAGGAGAGTATAATAAGTATCTCCCTGATGACCGTGTTAGGTATTTGGATATAGCAACACAATTTTCTATTGCCTGATATAGAAATGTAAATAAGCTCAGTTGAGTAAGCACAGTGGGAATAGTAGGCTTCAGAAGCAGATAACATGACACTGAAATTATTAACTGAATTTTAGATATCACACAACAATTACTTCACTATTATTTGCAGGAGCCATCCATTCTAAACAATTTTAGTGTTAAAATACTCCCTATTGGGGTACTCTGATCTTACTTTCCTGCCCATGAATACCACCGAAAGCCACACATCAAAGACATTTGGTTATCAATGACTTAGAACAAACAATAGTGTTTTCAATGATTAACATAATTTTTGGTTTAAATGGTCACTGTAAAGTTAATATTGTGGATTATATATGGCTGAAGAAAGAAGGATTGGACAGGGAGTTATTTCTCATGGTAATTCTATTCAATCAAATATAGTTTGACTGAAAGATGCACTTTAATTGGACTAATGGTGTCTGTATACATTGTGAACCTTAAACTATCTTAATGTGTGTGGGGTCCAAGATAAGGATTGGTTTGTGAGGAAACGACAATTTACATAGGTGCTAGCACATGCCAAGTTCTGGTCTTGTACCTTACCATATTAAGCTTCCAAGGTAATAGTCAGGGATCCCTTGTATACCTGAATGCCAGGGCTTAGTGTTGTCTGATATTTCCCTGTAGTACAACATGGCAGGACTTCTGGGCTGAGAGAAAAACTCAGGGGAACGAATCCAGGCCTGGACCCATGCCAAGAAGACAAGGTGGGAGCTGAGAATACTGAATAATATACAATAGGCTAATAGACATTTGTTAAGTTATAGGAAATCGTTGGGAACAAGGTTAAGTTAAAGGCCAATCATTCATAATTTGGAAATGTCTGTGTCATTATTAGGGGACAGATTGTTCCAAAAAATCTGACAAGAAAGTCAGTATCCAACTACATATTAGCACTGGAAAAGTGAAGAGAGATCTGTAAGTCTCAGTGGCAGAAAAGTCTACCTTCTTAAATGTGAAATTGATAAATAAGATGGACAATTAGAATTGAATTGACTTTGACACGTGATCCCTCTATTGCTCTGTCTCTGTCTATCTCTGCTTCTGTCTCTCTCTTCCGGAACATACACACACACATACACCCACACACACAAACACACACAGTAAACAAACATATATATTCCATGAAAATTTTATATTGTTAACATAAATAAGCATTAGTTTAGTTAAAATGGCTAGTGCTATGCATTCAGAGACATTAATTAATTTTTATTACATTTCTAATTCACACAAAATTGGGGTAGATTTTGTTTCTAAATTAAAAAGTAGTAAATTATGGGCTGTAATTATGGGTTAATGGCTAGTGTCTAGAATTCCTGATACTACGAGATTTAAGTTCAGCCTCTATTACCAACAAAGCAAAATAGGGCCTGAGTAGGTATCTCATTCAATAAAGTACAAACACGAAGGACCTGAGATCAAGCAAAATGCTAAATCTAGAAGGGGATGATTAAATGTTAAACTTGTGGGACATTTGATCATTATGTGAAAATAGGGTGCTTTTCCTTGCCGCCGCGGTTACCTTGCCAATTGCCAAAAGGAGGTAAGGCAGGATTGCTGGGCTGAGAGAAAATTGGGTTGACCATGCCAAGAAGAAAGGTGGAAGATTAATACGGCTAAAGCAATTGCTGGCAAAAGGTTAAAATGGCCAATAATTAATAATTTAGAAATGTCTGTGTCATTATTTGGGGATGGATTGTTCCAAGAAAATCTGACAAGAAAGTCCAACTACATGTTAGCACTGGATAGGAGAGAGAGATCCGTAAGTCTCAGTGGCAGAAAAGTCTACTTTCATAAATGTGAACATGATAAATAAGATGGACAATTGGAATTTAATTGACGTTGGACACGTGATCTCTCTATTGCTCTCTCTGTCTATCTCTGCTTCTGTCTCTCTCTCCCTGTAACACACACACACACACACACACACACACACACACACACACACACAACCCCCCCACACAGTAAACAGATATATTCCATATTGTATTATGGTTGGTTGTCTTCACCTATTCTATCCCTGTATGTGCCTTTTCTGTTTGTTTACTCGAGAAAGGGTTTCCCTGTGTAGCCCTGCCTGTCCCCAATCTCACTCTGTGTACAAGGCTGGTCAAAAACTGAAGTGATGCCTACCTCAGCATCCCTTAGTACAAACTGGCTCCTTATTTAGAATTAAGGCAAAAGCTGTCAGGTTTTTCAAATTGATAAATACAAGTACATAATCTAAATACATATTACCTGCAAAAGCAACATATGTAGTGCCACAATCCTCTGCAATGACACAGAAAATACACTTTGAAATTCACACACTCCATCTTTTTCAAAAACTTGAATCAGAAGTTAGTTCAAATTTTTTCATACACAATATGATTTGTCTATTAATATTGACAAACTGTTCTTTCCTAAATTCTTAAAACAATCAAAATTATTATGAGATACATAAAATCCAATGAAATTTTATGGGGGAATGAATGCAGCAGCATACCTTTGTTTGCCTCAAAGTTGCCATATGTTGTTGGAACAGGTTCAGCTTCTCTATGATGGGGTCAGAGGTGATATGCACATCATACATAGGCCTATGAAGAAGTTTACATAGTTCCTCATATTGTTATAAGTGCAGTTTATGTTTATGAATTCTCTCTTTTTTTACATTTTTTGAGAAATTCTACTCGAGTGTACAATTCTTTTCTAGTTAATGGAGACTTGTCTCTTTCTTTTTTTATGATACCAGATATGATTATAGTAAGGTGCAAGGATGGTAATGGAGCTACAAAATAATAGGAATGCCAAATGGTTAAATGAACATACAAGGCAGATTAAGCCTCGGGTGGTGGCACAATTTTTTAAATGTAGCACTTGGGAGACAGGAGGGCAGTGGTTATCTGTGAGTTGGAGACCACCCTTGAATACAAACTATGGGCTAAGATGGGCAGGGCTATTACACAGAGATAAACTGCCAAAAATGTAGATTATGCCAAACAAAAAAAAAAAAAATGAAAAAAGGATCACCTAATACTTCTAGCAAGAAAGAACAATTATGACTTTGTTTCGTGCTTGATTTCTGCTATGTGGCAAAGAAATACCTCAGGGTCCTGATACTCCAACCTCACGTTCAGGTTATGATTATAGGTATCAGTCACCATGCTCAACTTCCGATTATAATTCCTACTGTAGTAAAATATCCTTGATTTATAGCCCTGCGTGTAATATCTTTGGTAGTAAATAAGATTGCTCCAATTTATACTGTAGTAAAACACCCCTGAATTATTGCCCTGCTCCAAGTTAACAACAATCTTAATGAAATTCCATTCCCAAAAATTGGACAAAACAATATGTACTCAGCAGAATCTGTATTGCAAGTATAAACACAGCCAGTTTTTTACTTTCAATATAGTACTCAAATTACACAATACTTACACTAATATTCCCATGATCACCTCTTTGCCCATTAGTATAAATACAGTAGATCCTGCCCCTTTCCTAGTGGATAAAGAAGGCATTAGAGTGAGTATTATTTATATATTGTAAAAATATAGTTTCACTAATCATTCTTTTAAAATTGCCTTAAATTCACGGAAAACAGATGTAATTGTTATACTCCAATGGTTCTCATGTGCCTAAATTCACATGAGTGAAATTGAGTGTTTAAGAACAAAAAAAAAAAAAAAAAAAGATTTTTTTATGTAGCAAATCCTCATCATTTATATTGACTTAAGGAAATGCTCTAATATCATGGTCTTCTAGAAGGATCAATTATCCTTACCTTTGAAAGGCAGTCTGACTGCTAGTGTTATTCCATCTACAGACATGGGTGGTATGCTTCTACTTTAATACTAATTGGAATATGAGATACTTCAACATTATCACTCAACTCTCCCTGGTGTCCCATATTTTCAGAACCATTCTGGATGGCTGAGTGGTGTACAGCTTTGATCATTAAAAGAGCCACAAAGTTTTAAGTTTGTCTGGTAACAACTATTTGTTTATCACCTCATATACTCGGCTTTTATGTTCCCAATTTTTCTGTGGTGGTGGATGGTAGCTCAGACATATATATGAAGAATGAATGGAGGACAGAAATCAGGTTTGGGGTGATACTGTCTACCTGGTTGTTTGATATAAAGCCTAACTTACGAGACTATGAGATTCTTTCCTACATGTATTTAAGTGTTTTACTTGTGAACCTGGTGACCACTGAAGTCACAAGTCAGTGCTGGATTCCCTGGAATAGAAGATCAGGACAGTTGTAGTCCACCACATGGGCTGGAAACTGAAACCTGCTCCTATGCAATAGCAGAAAATGCTTGCAACTGCTCAACCTATCTTCAGCTGCTGTCTTATTTTTGGTATTTTGGAGATGAAGTTTCTCATTCCACCTATCTCTGCCTCTCAATGTTGAAGTTAGAAGTACATGCAACCATTATGTTTTTTCACTCGAGACAAGGTTCCTATATGATGCCCTGGCTGTCTTGAAACTTACTCTGTAGAACAGGCTGACCTTTGGAGATCCTTCTGCCTCTGCCTCTGCCTCCAAAGTACTGGTGTTAAAGGCATAAACCACAACCCAGCAATCTGGATTAATTTTCAAGAATTGTGAGCATTGACTTGAAGTTTTCATGGCTTTTAGGGAAGTAGTTTATAAATTAATCAATTTATTCAATGTTTCCTTACCCCCTCTTTCAAACAAACACCAATGCCTCCATTTCTCTAAAGTAAAATATTATTATGCTCTGTAAAACAAAACAAAAAAAAATTGTAAGCAGGGTGAATAGGGTTATTGCCTTCCACATTTGTCATATACATCCCTCCTCCAACTAGAATGCTTTCCATTTGCATTGCTACACAGACAACATATTCCTCTGTCTTAGATACCCACCAGCTTGTGTTGAACATGTCAAAATTTAAGCCTAAATATGTATCATTTTTTACTTTTACAAAAAAGCCCCATGCATTTAGGTAGCTATGTGTAGTTCAAGTTTATATTTGCAGCACTTGGAAGTATGGACAGATGACTGCTAATACCTCCAAGGTGGCCTTGCCTACAAACCAAGTCCTTGCCTCAAAACAAGTAAGTATACATAAAGAAATGAAATGTAACCATCTCATATTTAATTGGTGAAAATTAAAAACCAGTGGGATGGTACATGCCTTGCTCGGTACTCAGAAGCTTGAGACAGGAGTCACAAGTTCAAGGCCAGAAAGTACTGTATTGCTAAGGGCCCATCCTGGAAAAAGAACAAATGAGATAGAAGTGAGCATCTTAGCAAGGCTCAGTACTGAGAACGCCGATGAGTATAACTTTGTGCGGGCCTATGAGTGCTTCCTGCACTGCAGCCATACTTGCCTGGTCTTTGAGATGCTGGAGCAGAACCTATATGACTTCCTGAAGCAGAATAAATTCAGTCCCCTGACCCTAAATGGTGTGGAAAATTTTAAATCTTTTTCATGCCCTGTTACCTGTAGTTCTTCTTCTGATGTATCAGACTGAAGGTCTTCTAAAGCCTGAAATCTATTCACCATTGTTTCTTTGAGTGTCTGAACTTCTTGAATCAAATAACTTTCTAAAGACTTCATTGCATCAGTCAGTTTCTTACTTTCTCCAACTACAAATGATTCCATGTTTTTAATCTTATCATCCTTAGATATTATCTGAATGGCGTGTAAACTGCCTTCCAGAAAGAATGTTCTATCCGCTAGCTTGCCATTATCCTCAGACAGGGAAGAGATTCTGTCATCTAGTCTTTCTATCTGATATTCCAGTTTTTTAAACTTATTAGTAGCTTCCTCCGACCAGGAGTGGGCTGTTTCTGCTAGTTTGTTAATGCATTGCATTGTTTCTGTTCTGGTTATTGAGGTATCTGACATTAAATTATACCTTTCAGCTCGCCAATGCCATCTTCAATATTCTGAACCTTTCTTTCTATATTTTCTATGCTTTGAATTCTATCATTTTCAATGTTTCGAATCTTTGTCTCTATGTTTTGAATTCCATCATTTTCAATGTTTCGAATCTTTGTCACTAAGTCTCCCATGGTTTGTACAAGTTCCTTATTGTTTGCTGTAATCTCAAACCATTTCTTTAAGAATATCATGTTAATGATGAAACCCATTGCTATTACAAAATAAAAGTATATATTGGTCCAGTCCTAAGTTTCTTCTGCTAAAATCCCTTCTACATATGAAGTAAAATAATTCCTAAAGTTCTGCATAGTAAAATTATCTGCCATAGTTATGGAACAATTTATCTCAGATTTTATATCAGCTTAAATTGCAAAGGATGTTACAATTACCTTAGGTGTAATTCTGCTGTCCTGGAACTTTGATGCTTTTAGTTGTATTTCTCAGCTTGTGGTAGCTATGCCTGGAGGTGTGTCATCAAATAGTGCCTAGCTGCCCAGGCTCATCTGATCCCGGTTCCTGTAAAAAGTTCTTAACAAACTATGGCAAGCAGAATTTTGTTAAAAGGGGACTTTTGGAGTTACTTGTAACACAAGACGAAACGCGTGCAAGCCGGGCGGGTGCCGCTGGCGGGTGCCGCCGAGAGGTTCTGCGCGAATGCAAAGTCCCGTGCGGAAATGGGCAAAAAATGTTAAGCGGTAAGTGCCTTCTCAGGTCTGCTTTAGCGGCAAAGATCTCCTTTGCAGTAAGGAAGAGGCAAATGTCCCAAAGCTGTGGTGAGTCCACCTGGTTAAACCCCTGCCCGTTGGGGAAGGTGGGGGAAGGGAGCGGCTTCTGCCGCCTGGGGGCAAAACCCAGGTAAATCCCACTTCTGACACCAGATATTGCGGTAAATAAGGATCAGGATAAACAAATAGGCCGAATAGATGTTTATTCAGGGAGAAATATCTTACAACCTAGACAGATGAACACCAGGAAATTCAACCCGATCCTCTCCTGTCCGAGTCACGCCAGAAAGAGAGAGCGCCTTCCTGGCCCCCTCCGACCTCCTTCCTCAGGTCACCTCCGCCCATCGCCTCCACCCCCCCAATGGGCGTGGTCAGTGCTACAGAAGGACTACCTCACTACACATACATTAACTTCACTGTCCCTCGCTACCGCCTCGCCAGCAAGAACGATGAGGCACACTCAGGATCCTTCTGCAACAAAGCCTTTATGCATCTTGAGAGGGAAAGCATAAGCTTACAGAGCGGAGACCCCAAGGTTTACAACCTTTGCCTCGGACGTGTCACCTCCTGATTGGCTGCAGCCCTCGGCCCATATGATGCCTCGGGAGAGGCAGAGGCCAAGGGAGGGAAAAATCACCCTGCACCTGTGCACTGACTTGTTTACTCTCAACGCCAGCTGGATACAGGCGCCATCTTGTAATGGAGAATGCAGGGACAGCTCCCTACATCTCCCCCTTTTTTATTAATTAATGAAAAGGCTTCAAATTTACAAGCAAATAGGTCACCCATATATTGAGGGATAGAGGCAGAGGTTGTACCTTCCCAATCAAACATTAAGACTGTGTATGAGAGTCGCCATTAGGCTGTTAGCTTTACCCAAAGCGCTCTCGACCTGTCCTCTGCCGTTTTTCTGGGAAAGGGAGACTAGTGCAGGCAACACTTATGCAGGACAACATACCTCTCAGAGAGACCTGCATGCCAGGCAACTCCCCTGTGCGATGCTTTGCTCAGCATCCCTCATGGGCTGCTCAAGCCTGACACTGTACCCTGTGCAATGAGCCTAGGCTCCGGGCGTGCAAGAGCTGTCTAGCCAGCAGCCTACTGCTTAAGCATAGATAACCAAATATCAGTGGAAGCCCCTTGTTCCAAAGCTGTAAGCACCTGGGTGATAACCACCTTGTCTCTCTTAGTTTGAGCCCTGAGCCTACACACCAGCCAGAGAAGCAACACAAGTCCGCAGCAAATGGCTGCACCAAACAATCCCACCCCCACCCATTCCTTGAAATAGGAAACAGCTGAAGCAATCCACGACAACAGTCCCTCCATCAAGGATAGATCAAGGCACGTGAAGTTTATCTGAATAATGGCGGCTCTCAACTCCCGAAGCATCTGCTCAAACTCAAAGGTCCTATTCTGCAATATGAACCGAGGTTTCAGGGGGTCTGGCTTGATCAAACCACATTAGTCTGAAGGAATCCACAGCTTTTTATTTCCGGTTGAAAACAAAAATAGAAATCCTTTTTCCCAGTAACTTGTCCTTGAACTTAAATTTTGGAGTCAAAGCATTTTTAAAATATATCAATTGAATTAATCCAGCAGCATTTCCTTTATCAGTTGTTATTTTCTCAGCAATCAAACAATGAATGCAGAGACAACACAATAGCATACTGTAACCAGATTCTCTCTGAGCTTTTCATCTTTACATGGCTTTATTATTACTCTGTTTCTTTTACTTCTATTGTTTCATTTTTTGAGACAGGGTTTCTCTGTGTAACTCTTATCTGTCCTGGAATTCACTCTGCATACCAGGTTTACTTTGAACTCACAAGAGATTTGCTTGCTTCTGTCTCCCAAGTGCTGGAATTAAAGGCATGTGCCACCACACCCAGCTTAGACAAATTAACTGCTTTGGTTTCTGACAAATACACTCCCTTGTCATTAGAATCACCGGGAGGGCCTTTTTAACTTTTTTTTTTGGGGGGGACTGGTTTTTTCCTGCACGCGCCCAACCTCTCATTATGCTCGGGTTCTGACTTGCTATCCTGGACCTCTTACCAAGGCCCAGAAAAGACCTACCTCTCCCAGCACGTCTGCCAGCAGTTCTGAATCCTCCTTGTAGTCAAGGGGTCTCCGATGGGCTGACGATGATGAGGTCTCAGTTCCCGGGTTTCCGGCAACAGAAGTCCTGTCGCCAACAAGAATGATGCAGCACACTCAGGATCCTTCTGCAGTAAAGCTTGAATGCATCTTGAGAGGGAGAGCATAAGCTTACAGAACAGAGACCCCAAATATCCAAAACCCAACACTTATATAGGTTTATAACCTTCGCCTCGGACGTGTCACCTCCTGATTGGCTGCAGCTCATCGGCCCATTATGACGCCACGGGAGAGGCAGAGGCCAAGGGAGGGAAAAATCACCCTGCACCTGCTCACTGACTTGTTTACTCTCAACGCCAGCGGGATGCAGGCGCCATCTTGTAATGGAGAATGCAGGGCCGGCTCCCTACACTTCACCACAGTTGAAAAGGAGAAAATCATATCTTACCGGTCTGGTGTGCTTCTGTTGCTGTGCTAAAACACGGACCACACACTATGCAGGCCAGAAAGGGGCTTACTTAGCTTATGCTCCAGGTCACTGTCCCTAAAGAAAATTATAGCAGCGACTCAAGCAGGACAGTGGGAAGAAAATGTGGAGGAATGCAGTTGTCAGCTCATCTCTGGCTTTTCTCACTTGCTCACAGTAAAGCTTAGCAAGTCCCCTTTGTTTACAGATAGCCCCTTGCACATGGACAGTTATAACAGCATAACTGCTGCCCATGTACAGGTTTACAGATTTTTTTTCTTTTCTTTGGCCAGCTGCAAGGCCTGTGTTAAGGCCAAGAGCTCAGCTTCTCATGCTGAGTTTCCTTCTGGCAGGCTGCTGGCTCAAAATCTGCAGGTTTCATTCACATCCTTGTCCCAGTCCTTTCTTTTACCTTTCACAAGGTTCCCATCAGTGAACCAAGTTAGTGTTTCCATGGCCAGAGGGAAGACTGTAAGGTCTTTGCAATCTCCTGTCTCTTTAATCAGCAGGTGATGACAGTCCCAAATTACTTGTTCTTCAGTCTTCTCAGGCAGAAGAGTGGCAGGTAGTGCATCAGTGATTCATGTGGGCATTGGACATCCATTGTTCTGTGGGCTGCCGGACAATGCTCTCCTGCTCACCAGTGCATGGGGGGCTATTGTAGTTACTTTCTGCCCCTAAGTTAACATGTCAGAGTCTTTGACCAGTACAGCCATGGAAGCCATAGCTTTTAGACAGCCAGAGCATCCACTGCCTACAGGATCAAGCTCCTTCCCTGTTTATCGGTTACTGATGGCTGTTCAGAGTCAAAACAAATCCAGGCTCCTACATTTGACAGGATGTCTCTTTTTAACAGAAGGTAAGGGCATCCTGGGATATCTAGGAACAAGTGATATATCCCACCTGCATCAAGGGATCACTGCCACCTGTATCCAGGCAACTCCCATATCCTGCTAGTGGGCACTCAACTCCACTGTCCTATCTGGCACAGGTATGGGAAACACCACCCTATCCAAGCCCATGGCATAGGGGATACAGGCAAACAGGAACTACAGCTGGTTGCCTCACTGAGGCCATGCCTTCTCCATTTCCTGAGCTGACTCTCAGTCAGTTCCTGGTGTCTGGCCACTGCTGGCCTGCCTTTTAATTGCTAATCTCATTAACACCTGCCAGAGGCCTTAAGGGGAGACCCACCCTGCTGTGCCTCTGCAGGTAGGCAGCCCCTTTGGCAAAGGGAATGAATCACATTTCCTCCAGCCTCCGTTTTGGATTCATCCATGCCAATACTTATATATCAAGCACCACTGTGCAACAGGAAAACACAGCTCTCTCACTCTAGAGCTGACATTCAGATGGCAGGAATATTTAAGTGCTAAGGGATGCCTTGTTCTTGCCTTCTTTTGATCTACTGGGGCACTTTGGATTGGTACACACCACCTAGTTCACCTAAATAGGAGATGAGGGAAGAATTTAAAGGGATAAGTAATTGAACCTGATAGACAGGGACTGTGGGCTCTACAGAGGTGAGATGACTTTTGCACAGAGAGGTTGAGTTTGGAGGCTCAGCAGCAGAGCACTGCCCTAGCACCTGTGAGGCCCTCAGTTTGACCCTAAGCTTCTCCATCTCCTTGGCCTCTTCCTCACCCATGCCTAATTCCACTCTAATGCTGATGGATATTTGTGTTGTTCCAGTTTGTGGCTACTATGAACAGAACTAGTGTGCACCTTCTAGCATGTTCCTCTTTCTCTCTTATTCTCCTCCCCCCACCCCTCTGTCTCTCTGTGTATGTGTTTCAAACAAGCATTTATTGGGAGCAGGTCCCATAGCAGGGAGTGGAAGTCAGAGACAAATTGAAGGAGCCAGGCAAGTGACCTTACATTTTCACTGGCCCTGCCATTAAGTTTTTACATTTTTGTGTAGACTTATGCCTGTGCACTGATGGTTCCATTTGCCTGTTGATTTCACTGACAACTGAAAAGTCTGCAACCTTTCCACTTGCTCAAAAGAGCCTGCGGATTCTGAAATGTCTGCCTGAGCCCTTGATCGGTTTTTACTGGGCTGTCTTTTTCTACTGGTTTGCACTTGTTTCCCTACTTTGGCTACAGGCCCTATGTCTGCTTTATATACCAACAGTTTCATTCCTTACTTTGTTGCCTTTCTGGCCAATTTTACGTGTCTTCTATTGGAGAGAATTCTTAACTTCCAGAAAGTTCAATTTGTGCTGGAGATGTATGTAGCTCAGTGTTTAGAGAGTGCTTGCCTAACATGCATGAGACCCTGGGATCTATTCCTGGCTCTCCAGAAACTGGGTATGTATGGTGGTGTTTACCTATAATCCCAGTATTTGGGAGGTAGAGGCAGGAAGATCAGAGCTTCAAGGTCATCCTCAGCTACACAGCTACATAGCAAGTTCCAAGGCTAGCCTGATTTTGGATACGCTATCTCAAAAAGTAACCAAGTAAGCAGAAAGATGAGAGATTGGTTTCCAGACTCCACAGGGTGAGCTTACTACCACATGTAACTCCAGGTGCTGTAGGGGTTCTGATGGCTTTTTTTTTTTTTTTTTTTTTTTGAGGGCACCTATATGTGCTTGTACAAACACACAGTCATATACATATAAAAGAAAAATAAATATTAAAACAAACTAATCTATCACTATTTTAAAAAGGTTGCCTTCATGACCTTTTTTTCCTTCATGTCTTACTTTACACAGCCTTTTCCTACCAGGATAGTAGTAGATGTCTTTAATTCTAGCACTTGAGAGACCAGAGAATCTGTGATTTCGAGATCAGCCTGGTTGAACATAGTGATTACACATAAATCCTGTCTCAAAAAAACAAAAACAAAACCAAAAAAACCCAAACAACAACAAAAGTCCCAACTTCTTGCTTCTCAAGTCCAAGGTCATGAAGCTATTTCTGAGGAGTCAAACCCATAGCAAAGCTAATCTCAGCAGTGATTGAGTTACTGCCTAGAAAGTGCCCTTCACTGAACCTGGATCTCAAGGATTCTGCTAGGCTGTCTGGTTAATGCACTGCAGGAGACTCCTGTCTCCATATTGTCCCTCTCCTCTGTATTTGGAGAAATAGTCATGTGCCACTGTCCCTGACCTTTTACCCAATGAGCCATCTCCAGCCACAGCTGTCCAGGTAGAGGGTCTACCTAAGGGTATGATGGTGAATAGTTTGGATCAAACAGCTGTTGCTGCCTCCAGCTATGTACTTATGTTTTGGGTATCACAAATTAGTTCTCCTGTAGGGTTCTTAGCCACATAGTGACATTTAGGAACTGGACACCTCAGAAAGACACCCAGGACAGTTACCATGGGATTTGTTGGTACAATGGTGGCAGTGCCCTTTCTTTATTCCTTACACCAGGGACCAGACCAGCATCTTGTCTTAGCTGCCTTGGGGAAACCATCCTAATATTTGAAGCTCAGTAAGTGATATTCTCTGCCTTTGTGTGTCTGTGATGTGTGTGTGTGTGTGTGTGTGTGTGTGTGTGTGTAGTATAAAGAATCACCCAGTTCAAGTAAATGCAAAAAAATAGTCAGATCATCACACCACCCTAAACATGAACTTGGTAACTTTTATGTCAGCTGATTCATTGAGTGATGGACTACTACATTTACAAAGAATGTGGTCGTGGGGACCTCTGCATGGAGAGAATGATGCAGTGTGTGAACATTAATGTTAGACTGACAGATGTATATTCCCTTTTTGCAGAAGAATCTCTCAACTTCTTGTTAATTTCAGAGGAAATAACTCCAATTTTGGCTATTTTGAGCTCTCAACATATCACTGGGTTGGGTTGGGGAGAAGACATTTAGTGGCAAACCACATGTTAAATTCTCACCATGCATGTACAGTGACATGTGTGGCCACAAGACCTTAGCTGATACTAAAGAGTAGCAAATAACTGGAAATGATTTTTAACATTTACTTCTTCTTTAGATAATTTATACAATAACTTAGTCCTCAACATGGACTGTATTTAATGAAACAAATTCTCAAAAGCCCTCCATATGCCCTAACTGGTTACTTAGAGCTCTGTAGAGGACTGGACAGTAGAGCGAATTCAGCTCTTTGAGGTGTTTGTTTCTCTTTCGGGTGGTTTTTAAGGTTTCAGACAAGCTTTAGTGCCAGAGGAGCCTACTCTGGCTTGTGGGAGAACCCTTTCTTCAGACTTTACTTTCATAGCATCTATGACAATCGCAACACTGAAGTTCATTTATGCACTTTCCTAAAGAGGAGAAGAGGGGGCCATGACTGCATGGGTGTGGGCCAATAAGTGCATCCCGAGATTCTACATTCTTACCTCATTAATATGAAGGCCATTCAGCTTTCAATCATTTGCTAAACTTGGTGATTTCCATTGCTACCTAACTACCCCCTCTAGAGCTTCTAGTTCCCCACAAGATGAAGTCCAAACTTCTTAGTATGTTTGGAAAGCTTTGAGGAATTTTGTTTTTTTTAAATTAAGCCCTGAGGAATTTGAGCCTTGCATACCTGGGTTTTAGAAAACAGAGTTTTACCTCTGAAGTCTAAAAAATCCACAGCATTTTGCTTCAGGTGAGAAACCTACCTCTAAGGTTGAATAAGACATATCAGCCACAGTCCCAAAGGAACACATAGGATTCACTTTTCAGAACAAATGCAGCTCTGCAGGGCTTGGGGCACCAAGGGCTGGCTCAGTGGTTAATGCCCTTAGAGGACGCCTGGTTCAATTCCTAGCATCCACATGGTGGTTCAAACCTATCTGTAATTCTTTTAACAGGAGACCTGATACCCTCTTCTGGGTCCTGAAGGCTCCTTTCACGCAGGAACAAATGCATGCACATTTACTAAATAAAAATTTTGGAAAGTAAAACTGAAACTTTGATACTACTATGTATATGAAGCTATAGTTTTTATTATGTATTTTTAGATAAATATTAAGAATTTAAAATGGCTCTTCTCCTGTATTTCCTGGGTCATATGTCTCACACTAGGTACTCTGACCTTTTCAGAAGCTGCCCACATCCTTAAAATCTCCAGGATTTTGATATTACGTCCAGGGTAGCCTAACTAAAGTACCTAGTGTACATAGCATCTTCATGTGGAATTTCACTTGCCAAGTGTTCCTCAACACCACAAACTTGCAGCTAAGCCTATTTTTTGTCAAGAAAGAGCCTGGAATTGACTGTTTATCATGACAATCATTTAGCCACTTGTAGCTGGTGGCTTCTGTGTGTGGACTGGGAAGACACAGAACATCCTTGTACAATTTCCACAAGGCAGTCTTGGCCTGGAAGTTCAGTGATAACGCCTGGCATGCAGCATTCCTCTCTATGCTTACCGCAGGAAGCTGTGTGGGATGGAGCCCTACTTTGCATGCTGCACAGCTTCCTCAGAAAATGATAGGACTTGCTCCTTGCCTCTGCTTCCTCTTTGGGTGCTGACCAAGGGCATATCAGGGTTCTCCAGAGCTACAGCTCCTCATCCTCTTCCAGGAAGTTCACATGTATCAAAGGTGACTCCATCCCTTGAGGCAACAAGCACTACAGGATGGGAAACCCATGTGCCTTCTTCAGCTGGGCTCCTGTTTCACCTTTCTGTCTCTGGGCTCCAGGTTCTGCTATCACACCAAACCCTGATTCTGGCCCTCCGTGTTTTTCCAATGTTTCCCTCTCTGTCTAGACCTCACAGGTAGTCCATCAGTTTACACATCTTGCTCCAACCCACATTTCCCCCATTGCTTCTGCAGTACAATCCCCCAAGAGCTCTGTATCCTTTGGCAAGCCCAGGTGCATGATATCAGCACGGCTCTACTCCTTTATTAATCATCTCTGGTAGAGATGTTGACCTATGGCTCTGGGTCACATTATCTATGGGTGCCTCAAATGTTTCTTCCCACATCTCTCTTATCCCACTGATTGCTTAGCAAAAGGTCCCAAATAATTACATAGACTGCTAAGGGAAACCCTCTTCTATCTGAACGTTACTTTCCTTTCGCCATGGGCTCTCACTCCCTTTCCTGGGCTTCAGGAACCCAACACCTACGCTACCACCAACCTAAATGCTCACCCTAACTCTAACCATACCTGAAACTGAAATCTCAATGTCAGAAATACATGACCCTACCTGGATGGCATAGCCCCATATTGGAGAGGGGGTGAATGGAAGGGGAGGTGGTCAGGGTGAATGTAAAGGGGGGAGAGAATGTAAGAGGGAGTGAGGTTAACGAGTGAGGGGGTAGGAATCGACACGTAAAATAAACAATAATAATTTTTAAAATTCAGTATGTAGGGACTCAGAATGTGCCCAAGAGGGATGAGTGGATCTAACAGAGATCTTGAGGTCTTTAGCTGAGGGAACTCTAGCAGAGGCCCAGTGATGGGTTTCAAGTATCCAGTAGGACGTTTGTTTCATTTAAAAATTATTTATCATATGTAATATCCTACTTGAATATCTCCTGGTAGAAAATAAGAGGGAAACAATCTCATTGTAGATGGTTGTGAACTACCATCTGGTTGGTGGGAAGTAACTCATATCCTCTGTAAGTACAATCAGTGTGCTTGAACTTTTAGCCATCTTTGCATTTCATTGTTGTGTTTGAAGAAAAGGCCTCATTATGTAATTTTGACTGGCCTGGAATTCATTGAGATTCATGCTTTTGGCTCCTGAGTACTGCTGGACAGGATGTGTAGAAGGGAACTCTCCTCCACTGCTTTTGGGAGTTCAAACTTGTACAGCCATTTTCAAGATAGCTATGGCAGTTCCTCAGCAAGATGGGAATTGGTTTACCACAGGACCTGGCAATCCCACTCATAGCCATATACCCAAATTATCCACATTCATGCAAGAAAGCAAAGTGTTTAATTATATCTATGGCAGCATTATTTGTAATAGCAAGAAACTAGAAGCTACCCAGATGCCTCTCAACTGAAGAATGGATAAAGAACTTGTGGCACATCTACACAATGGACTACTAATTGACAGAAAAAATGGAATCTGGAAATGCACAGGCAAGTGGATGGCACTTGAAGAAATAATCATGAATGAGGTAACCCAGGCACAAAAAGTAGAACATGGTAGAGAGGGAGAGAACATAAAAGAGCAAGTCATTATTGGTTTGAAGAGAAAATTGAACCTAAAGTTATATCTAGAGACCTACAAGACTGACTCCAACTAACAATCTGAGCAACAGTGGAAAAGGCTTCCATTATTGACCTTCCCTGAAAATGAGATCAGCAACTAACTCGAGCGCTACATGGAGCCCTCATCTAGTCTCTGTAGAAAACAGAAGCAAACACCCATAGTAAACACTGCATCTAACTAGAATCCAGATGCAGAGAGAGAGAGGACAAGATCGAGTTGCAGAAACACGTTGAGACAGCTGACCTGATGAAGGAGGAGCTAATAGGACCCCAGACTGATAGCTGTGAATCCAGCATGGAACTGACTCAGACCCTGAGATGGGTATCAGCTAGAAGGTGTGAGCTGTCTAATGGAGTTCAGACATGGGACCTGGATGTATTCCTGGGTGCGCAAAAGGACCTTGAGGACACATTCCCCCAATCCAGGGATACCCCTAAACCTAGACATAGAAGAGACATTCTAATCAACACTTCAAATGCGCTGTCAGAAATACATGACCCCACTTGGATGGCCTAGACCTATGTGTTGATTGTGGGTGAATAGGATGGCAGGGTGGTCAGGGTGAATGTGAGGGGGGCAACAGATGATAAGAGGAAGGGAAGGAATTGAGGGAGATATAGGGAACAAGGATCTACATGTAAAAAATCATGAACTAATTTTAAAAAATATCCGGGATGCATGGACTCAGGATGTTCCCAAGAGGATATGGGGGATCTAACAAGTATTTGGCGGTCTTTAGCTGAGGGGAACTCTAGCAGAGGCACAGTGATGGGTTTCAAGTAACCAATAGGACATTTTATTTCATTTTTAAAAGTTATTTTGTCATATGTAGTACCCTACTTGAATGTCTGCTGGTAGAAAAGAAGAGGGCAACAGATATGATTGTAGATGGTGGTGAGCTACCATCTGGTTGGTGGGAGTTAACTCATATCCTCTGTAAGTACAGTCAGTGTGCTTCAACTTTTAGTCTTCTGTCTCTTCCATTGTTGTGTTTTTAAGAAAGGGCCCTATTATGTATCTGTGACTGGCCTGGAATTCATTGAGATTCATGCTTTTGGCTCCTGAGTTCTGGGGTTCAAAGGCATTGAAACACCATGATCATCTCAGGAATAAAATTTTATATTGTTAACATAAATAAGCATTAGTTTAGTTAAAATGGCTAGTGCTATGCATTCCCTGAGACAATAATTAATTTTTATTACATTTCTTCGTCACACAAAATTGAGGCTTCGATTTTGTTTCTAAATTAAAAAGTAGTAAATCATGGGCTATAATTAGGGGTTATTGGCTAGTGTCTAGAATTCCCCTGATACTAAGAGATTTAAGTTCAGCCTCTATTACCAACAAAGCAAAATAGGGCCTGAGTAGGTATCTCAGTCAATAAAGCACAAACACGAAGGACCTGAGATCAAGCAAAATGCTAAATGTAGAAGGGGATGATTAAAAGTTAAACTTGTGGGACATTTGATCATTATGTGAAAATAGGGTGCTTTTTACCTTGCCTGCCTAAGGCCTTAATTGGTTTAATAAAAAGTTAAACGGCCAATTGCTCAAAAGGAATGGTTAGGCAGGATTGCTGGCTGAGAGAAAAACTCAGGGGAATGAATCTAGGCCTGGACCCATGCCAGGAAGACAAGGAAGGAGCTGCGAATACAGAATAATAGACAATAGGCTAATAGACATTTGTTAAGGTATAGGAAATTGTTGGGAACAAGGTTAAGTTAAAGGCCAATCATTCATAATTTAGAAATGTCTGTGTCATTATTTGGGGATGGATTGTTCCAAGAAAATCTGACAAGAAAGTCCAACTACATAATAGCACTGGAAAGGTGAGAGAGATCTGTAAGTCTCAGTGGCAGAAAAGTTTACCTTCATAAATGTGAACCTGATAAATAAGATGGACAATTGGAATTGAATTGACTTTGACACGTGATCACTCTATTGCTCTGTCTCTGTCTACTCTGTGCTTCTGTCCTCTCTCCCCATAACATAAACAAACACACCCACACCCACCCCCTGCCACACACACACATACAAACAGTAAACAAACAGTTTTATTCCATATTGTATTATGGTTGGGTGTCTTCACATATTCTGTCCCTTTCTGTTTGTTTACTCGAGAAAGGGTTTCCCTGTGTAGCCCTGCCTGTCCCCAAACTCACCTGTGTAACAAGGCTGGTCAAAAACTGAAGTGATGCCTACCTCAGCATCCCTTAATACACAACTGGCTCCTTATTTAGAATTAAGGCAAAAGCTGTCAGGTTTTCCAAATTGATAAATACAAGTGAGTTGATACGCATAATCTGAACACATAGTACCTGCAAAAGCAAATATGTAGTGCCACAATACTTGCTGCAATGACACAGAAAACACACTTTAAGGGGAATTAGACACACTCCATCTTTTTCAATACTTGAATCAGAAGTTAGTTCCAATTTTTCATACACAATATGATATGTTTATTAATATTGACAAACTGACAACATTCCTAATCTTTTAAAACAATCAAAATTATTGTGAGGATATGAAATTTCAATCACATTTTATGGGGGAATGATGAGCAGCATACCTTTGTTTGCCTCAAAGTTGCCACATGTGTTGTTGGAACAGGTTCAGCTTCTCTACAGTTGGGTCCAGAGGTGATATGCACATCCTACTGAGGCCTATGAAGAAGTTTACAGAGTTCCTCATATTGTCAGAAGAGTAGTTTATGTTTATGAATTCTCTCTTTTTTACATTTTTTGAGATATTCTACTTGGAGTGTCCAATTCTTTTCTAGTTATTGGAGACTTTCTTTCTCTTTCTTTTTTTACTGAAAGCCAGACCAGGGATTATAGTAAGGTGCAAGGATGGTAATGGAACTACAAAATAATAGGAATGCCAAATGGTTAAATTGACATACAAGGCAGTTTAAGCCTCGGGTGGTGGCACAATTCTTTTAAATGTAGCACATGGGAGACAGAAGGGCAGTGAGTTACCTGTGAGTTGGAGACCACCCTTGAATACAAACTATGGGCTAAGATGGGCAGGGCTATTACACAGAGATAAACTGCCAAAAATGTAGGTTATGCCAAAACAGAAAATATTGAAAAAAAGGATCACCTAATTCTTCTAGCAAGAAAAGAACAATTATGACTTTGTTCAGTGCATTGACTTCTGCTATGTGGCAAAGAAATACCTTCAGGGTCCTGATACTCCAACCTCATTTTCAGGTTAAGCTTACAGGTATCAGTCACCATGCTCAACTTCCTTTTATAATTCCTATTGTAGTAAAATATCCCTGAATTATACCCCTGCGTGTAATATCTTTGGTAGTAAATAGGATCTGCTCCAGATTTATACTGTAGTAAAACACCCCTGAATTATTGCCCTGCTCCAAGTTAACAACAATCAAAATGAAATTCCATCCCCACAAAATGGGACAAAAAGCAATATGTACTCAGCCAAACTGTATTGCAAGTATAAACACAGCCAGTTTTTCACTTTCAATACAGAACTCAATTTGAGCACAGTACTTACTCTAATATTCCCATGATCACCTCTTTGCCCATTACTATGAATACAGTAGATCCTGCCCCCATTCATAGTATATAAAAGAAGGCGGTAGAGTGAGTATTATTTATATATTGTAAAATAAAGTTTCACTAATCATTGTTTAAAATTGACTTATATTCAGGAAAAACAGATGTGATTATTAGTATACTCCAAAGGTTCTCATGTGCCTAAATTCATAGAGTGGAACTTGAGTGTTTAAGAAAAAAAAAAAGTATTTTTTATTTAGCACATCTACATCATTTATATTAACTTAAGGAAAATGCTCTAATGTCATGGTCCTTTCTTGAAGGATCAATTATCCTTACTCTTTGAAAGGCAGTCTGACTGCTAGTGTTATTCCATCTACAGACATGGGTGGTATGCTTCTACTTTAATAGTAATTGGAACATGAGATACCTCAACATTATCACTCAGCTCTCCCTGGGTGTCCCATATTTTCAGAATCATCCTGGATGGCGGAGTGGTGCCACAGGTTTGATCATTAAAGGAGCCACAAAGTTTTAAGTTTGTCTGGTAACAACTATTTGTATCACTACATATACTGGCTCTTATGTACCCATTTATGCTCTGGTGGTGGATGGTAGATCAGACTATATATGAAGAAGGAATGGAGGACAGAAATCAAGTTTGGGGTGATACTGTCTACCTGGTGTTTTTGATATAAAGCCTAACTACAGGAACTATGAGATTCTTTCCTTCATGTATTTAAGTGTGTTGCTTTTGAACCTGGTGACCACTGAAGTCACAAGTCAGGGCTGGTTTCCCTGGAATAGCAGTTCCAGGACAGTTGTAGTCCACCACATGGGCTGGAAACTGAAACCTGCTATTATGCAAAAGAGCAGAAAATGCTTGCAACTGCTCAACCTATCTTCAGCTGCTGTCTTATTTTTACGTATTTTGGAGGTGAAGTTTCTCATTCCACCTATCAATGTTGAAGTTAGAAGTATATGCAACCATTATGTTTTTTCACTGAGACAAGGTTCCTATAGGATGCCCTGGCTGTTTTGAAACTTACTCTGTACAACAGGCTGACCTTTGGAGAACTTTCTGCCTCTGCCTCTGCCTCCAAAGTACGGTGGTGTTAAAGGCATAATCCACAACCCAGCCATCTGGATTAATTTTCAAGTATTGTGAGGATTGACTTCAGGTTTTCATGGCTTTGAGGGAAGTAGTTTTCAAATTAATCAATTTATTCAATGTTTCCAAATCCTCTTTCAAACAAAACACCAATGCCTCCCATTTCTCTAAAGTTAAAATATTATTATGCTCTGTAAAAAAAAAAAATTGTAAGCAGGGTGAATAGGGTAACTGCCTTGCACATTTGTCATATATATCCCTCCAACTAACGAATGCTTTCCATTGCCATTGCTACTACAGACAACACATTCCTCTGTCTTAGATACCCACCAGCTTGTTTTGAACACCACAAAATTTAAGCCTAAACATATATCATTTTTTACTTTTACAAAAAAGCCCCATGCATTTAGGTAACTATGTGTAGTGCAAGTTTATAATTGCAGCTTTTGGAAGTATGGACAGATGACTGCTACTACACTCCAAGCTGGCCTTGGCTACAAAGCAAGACCCCGCTCCAAAACAAGTAAGTATACATAAAGAAACTTAAATGTAACCATGTCATATTCCATTAGTGAAAATTACAAACCAGTGGAATGGTACATGCCGCTCAGTACTCAGAAGCTTGAGACAGGAGTCACAAGTTCAAGGCCACAAAGGACTGTATTGCTAAGAGCCTATCTTGAAAAAAGAACAAATGAGATGAAAAAAATGACAATAAAACATACATTTACTTCACCACAGGTGAAAAGAAGAAAATCATATCTTACCATTCTGGGTGGGCATGTGGTGCTGTGCAAACAACAAAACACTGACCACACACAATGCAGGCCAGAAAAGGGGCTTCACTTAGCTTATGCTCCAGGTCACTGTCCCCTATTGAGAATTACAGCAGCGATAAAAGGAGGACAGTGGGGAGAAAAATGTGGAGGAATGCAGGTGTCAGCTCTTCTCCAGCTCTCTGACTTGCTCACAGTAAATCTTAGCCAGTCCCCTTTGTTTACAGACAGCCCCGTGCACATGGACAGTTATAAAAGCATAACTGCTGCCCGTGTACAGGTTTTACATAGATTTTTTCTTTTCTTTTGCCAGCTCAAGGCCTGTGTTAAGGCTGCCAAGAGCTCAGCTTCTCATGCTGAGGTTCCTTCTGGCAGGCTGCTGGCTCAAACCATGCAGGTTTCATTACATCTTGTCCCCAGAATCCTTTCTTTACCTTTCACAAGGTAACTGTTCCCATCAGTGAACTAAGTTAGTGTTTCCACGGCCAGAGGGAAGACTGTAAGGTCTTTGCAATCTTGCCTCTTTAATCAGCAGGTGATGACAGTCCCAAATTACTTATTTATCAGTCTTCTCAGGCAGAAGAATGGCAGGTAGTGTGCATCAGTGATTCATGTGGGCATTGGACATCCATTGTTGTGTGGGCTGCCTGACAATGCTCTCCTGGTCACCAGTGCATGGGTGGCTATTGTAATTACTTTCTGTCCCAAAGTTAACATGTCAGAGTCTCTGACCAGTACAGTCCATGTCCATCTAGCTTTTAGACAGCCAGACCATCCACTGCCTACAGGATCGAAGCTCTTTCCCTGTTTATCGGTTACTGATGGCTGTTCAGAGTCAAAACAAATCCAGGCTCCACATGTGACAGGATGTCTGTTTTTAACAGAAGGTAAGTGCATCCCCTAGGATATCCCTAGGAACAAGTGATAT